>NC_039366.1:52502619-52531400 GCF_003573695.1 Papaver somniferum
GATGAACTCCATTAATACAAGTAGATAATTTATTTTTATTGGTTAAAGATGTAGTGGAATTTTGAAAGCATGCTTTTTGATACGATGAATTAGTTTTCTCTCCATATTATCGTTCACTTTCTACGGTTTATAATAATTGCATGATTGACGTATTGCAATATGATTGAATATTTGTTTAGTTGAGTCTAGAATTGATTGAACTCACATCCATATCTATAGCTAATTTAGGGTTCATCGTCGAGCGATAACCTAGAATACGAGTAGCATGATGTGATTACAGATTGTAGTGATACTTTCTTGTAGTCATATGTAGAAATTGACTTTTGTCCGAATTGTCATGCGCAATGTATGACAATTGCATTGATTAGCCTATTTCTGAAACTTAATGCTCCTAGGAATTGAACTTAATTAGCGCAAGGCGTTAGGTTATTCTTTAGGTAGAATCACATACGCAGCTCTAATGTGTGTGTTGATGACTTAGGAAATTTACGGAGTATTCTTGCAATAAGATATTCTAGGGCTTTTGATGATAGCGAGATTAAATACGAATTCTATTCATATATTCAAAAAACTTGTTTACAATTGAAGATGAAACCTTTACCCAATATTTCACATACTTGATTTGCGTGTTCACTTTTTATTGTTTTGCTTTAATCTTATTTTAGTTTATAAAAATCTGAAAACCCCCCTTGTTACTTATAAGATACCGAAACAAATTGACAATCCAAGACCTCTATGTGGGAACGATCCTTTCTTGCCCTTACTATATTTATATTTTGAGTAGTGAGAAAGTAATTTATTTTTGATGCCTACGACAACGATCAAATTTTGGCGCCGTTGTCGGGGAGGTAGCGGGTTGTTATTTGTTTTTGGCTTCTTAACCGAGTTTTGAGAATCTCGTTTTAGGTACCAATTTCTATGGACGGAGCATATTGGAGCAATCAATACGGCTTTCAACCTCAACAACATGACAACTATCACCCTTATGGAGAGTACAATCAAAACCAATTCTTTGGTTATGGTCAATACTCCACGTACCCTTTTAGTTATTCTCATACATGCCAACCTTTTTATGGTGGGAATGTAAGTGGGCAACCACAAATATGGGATGATACTTGTGCTCCTATTAATATTTCTTCTAGTTTGGTAGATGAAATGCAACAATTTATGGTCAGCAAGGAGCCAGTTTGTAGACAACCAAGCATGGAACCAGTTTCATCGACCGAATATGCTCATAGTATGTTTGGCCCAATTTCTGATCGTAGTTATGATCATTCACCCATTCAAAGGGAAGATGATTGGCCTAGCAATACTGAAATAAGTGATTCTACTTTTGCCTTGTCGAACGAGCTTTACAAACAAATGGAACATTATATTCAGAATTTGGATGGATCACTCCAAGAGCTTCAAAAAGGTGTTTCCAACTTAAGAAAAGGCATTGATGAATACAGAGAGGAAATGAATAGTTGTGTTGAAAATGACCAACCTTTGGAGATATTTGATGACATTAGTATAGTTGACTCAACTCTTGATCTTTATAATGATCAAGCACCTATTCATGAGGTACATGAGTATGATGAAACTAGTGTTTTACAGAACTTTGCAACAAGGTTTGAGTTTAATGAAGAAGAGTATGTTGAGAATGAAACCGTTATGACCAATATTGTGGAAGACACAATTGAGCTTGCAAAGGATTGTAATGAAGATATTGATGCCGAAATTTTGGTTAAGGCAGAAACGGACGAAGAATGGTTGCAAGGTTTGATAGAGAACCATGATATACAAGAGGTGAATAATTCACTTGAGTTTTTCAAGGATGAAGAGGATTCCGTGATACAAGAGATTGTGATAGGTTTGTCTAACCCTTTGCATATTGTTTCTTCTCCTTTACCTCTTATTGGTTTGAATGTATGTGCTTCGAGAATATTGTTGAATGACTTTGTTTCTCGATTTCCGCCATTAGAGATACTTGATTCTCATACTATGCAGGTTTTGGAACAAGAAACCGTGGAAGTTCCTAAATTCTATATTCTTTACCCACTTCCAAGTGTGGACAAGAATAAGTGTGGGGGGAACTTTTATCGGTTAATAGCTTCATTTCTGTTTTATATTACTAATATTTGTGCGAAGCTAGTGTTTGCAAAACAGGTGCTATGGGTGGATCCCCAACTTTTCCGATTATTGGTATATGAAGAATTCGTCTTACAAGTCGGGCCGATGACTTTAAACCAAGCGCTAAATGGGAGGCAACCCACTGGTTTTGTGTATCTATCTCTATCTTTTTATTTCTCAAGTCTTTTATCTTTATTTTCTTATTTTGGATATTTGCATATCAAAACTCCAACTTTTAGATATTTTTGAACAATTTAGAATAAGCACTAGCCTTTCTAAGTAGATGGAAATTTTTCTTGACGATGAGGTATATATTGGCTGAGTTGAGATTAGATGCCAACTAAATAGCTTGTTTAGTGTTTATCCTCTATTGTTCAGAAATATCTATGAGTTGGAGTATCAGTTTTTATTATGCATTTTATTTTCTTATTGTGTATACATATCATGTTATGAATTTCCCATCTTGAACTTTACTTTGATTGACTAAATTTTACATGAGGACAATGTAAAGTTTAAGTGTGGGGGAGTGTTCTCATATAGAGTTTTTAGCCTTGTTAGTTTTACCTTGTGTTTATAAGAAAAAAAAAGTAGAAAAACTAAAAAAAAAAAGATGATAAACTCCTAAGTCTAGAAACTTGTGCCTTACACTAATGGAAACATCGTGGTTGTAGGATTTGAGGAACCCATTAGTAGAGTCTATTCATATGAAAACGAACAAAATATAAAAATAAATAACATGTTAGTTGTCACCATATCTCGGAGTCGTCACCATATCACGTTCTATTTTTATTTTTCCATATTTATCTATTGTTTCTCTAAGTGATTTGGTGGGGCACCAGCATCGAATTGTTATCACTGCTAGGATGAAATAGAGTGATTGGGTTACTACAAAAAAAAAAGATACCAGACCAATTTGACCAAACGGTGTACATAAAAAAAATACACTTGGATAACAATATGTGTGTGTTCTCCCTGTCTCCGTCGCCTAAACAAGCGTGGAATGCAGGATCCATGGGAATTTCCATGTAATCTGTTGACAAGAATCATGCGCTTGGATCCAAAAGATCCAATCATATTGTCGATTTGAAAAAAAAAATATTATTATTATTGTGTTGAATAAAATCGATCACTGGTTCCCTTGTATATGTCAGTGAATTGATCTAGAATTAAGTTTGTCGACCGCTGGTTCCCTTGTATATGCCAGTCGTGTTGATATTAGTATTCAGACCAGTAGCTCAATCCAATAGGATTTTTAGGTTTGTTTTGGCAGTGACCTTCAGACAGATATGGGAAACACCGTTCACCTTAGTCAACAGTCCGCCACCATCTACTTTCTATATCCATCTTCTTAATCTTTTCATGTGATTGCGGTTGATTAGATTCCGAGTATTATGGTTGTCTTCAACTTTCCAAATAAAGCTATATCACTAATTTATGAATTGGATCTGAAAGTGGGTACTTCCTCTTGTAATCATTGATAGTATTCCAATTAATGAAAATATTTAATGCCATTCTTAAATTTTTACAGGTGGCTGGAGTTTGGAAGTATAGGTTTTGTAGGTACATCTCTTATAAACCTTCACGAGACTAAAACTCGTCCACTAGGGACACCTAGATGTTTAAAGGCTTGTTATTTATGCTAAGAGTAACCGTAGCCTCGACGACACGGAGTTGTATGTATGTTTTAGAATTGTTTTGTTTGATTTGCTCGAGGACTAGCAAAGTCTAAGTGTGGAGGAATTTGATAGGTGTCTAAAACACCAAATTTTATATCTAGTATTTATGCTTTCTTTACAAGTTTCTTGTAAATTATATATCTTATGTTTGCTTTTGAGTTTAAATAGGTGTTTTGGAGTCACTAGAGCAAAAGAGGAAAAATACGAGCAAGAAGCGCAATTTTGGTCATTTCACATGCGAGCGATACCCGGAGCCCAGTCAAGGATAAGGGACAACCAGTTGGAGACAAATAAGAATTGCTAAAAACACCCATGGGTGTCGATAGCCGTCCCATACTTATAGACCTAGTTAGGTCGAACTCGGCTGTTTCAGACAGCATTTCTTTTCTCTTCAGCTGCAAAGGAGAAGCTATGGTGATTGTTGAGCAAATCGGTGAGGAGCTCGAAGATGGTTCTGAAATTGAGTGTCATTCAGGCTACGGTGGTGAGTTAGAAGACAAATTGGTAACAAACAGGATGAAGAATCATAACCTGGAATTTCTAAAGTTAGGGTTTGATTGAGAGTTGGAATTGAAGGAATTCGGAGCTGATTCATAATTGAAGCGATGATTTTCATGGGTTTAGAGAGATGGTTTATGTTCCAATTGAGAATCAGCAAGGTTAGGATAGTCAGGTGTTGGTTTGTTGGCTGAATTGCAAGAATTCAGATGGGTTCAGGTCAAGGAAATGGAGAAATTGATGAAGATAATCATGGGTTTGATGTTGATTCTGTAATGAAGAAGAAGATCATGGTGATTGTTTCGATGGGGTTGTTATGAAATTGAAGTCACAGAGAAGATATGGTGGTAATTGAGATGAAATTCGAGATGGGTTTGATTCTCTGGTGGAAGTTATGAAGAACCAAAAGAAATTGGAGTTTGCGGATGTAAAAATTGAGATTTCAAATCAAGAGATGAGTTGATGGTGATGTTACTGCTATCTGTTGCAGTCAATGATCGAGAAGGGTTTTGAGTTGAATGAAGGAAGTGGTACTGTTGGTTCAGATTTGCAGGTGATGGCAGAGTTTGCTGGAAGAATTGATGTTGCTGCTACTGATGTTTGTTTTGAGCAAGAAATGAATTACACAGACAGGGAGGAATTGATGGTTTTCTGCTGTGATATCGCAATGGTGTGTGTGTGTATGTGTATGAACTCAGTTTTGCAGTAACAGGAGTTGGAGCAAGAAACCTGAGAAGAGAGAGTGCAGAATGGGTAAATAGATTGCAGGGAAAGCTGAAATGGAGTGATGCAGATGAGAGTATTGCAAAGTGGTCGAAGCTGGTGTTGTTGGTTGTTATTGCAAGTAGTCGCTGCAGGAAATGGCTCTGGTGGTAAAAGAGAGACATTGAATCGAGGCTTTGGATTGAGACAGAGATAAGCTTGTGGTGGTTCTGGTTGTTGAGGTCGAAATTAAAGCTCATAAGAAGCTAGTATGGTGATAAAATAGATTCAGCTGGATTGTTTAGCTGAGAATGAATTAAGAGCTTGGATGCAGTGTTGTTGCTTCCATAGGTTGCAGTTGCAACTGGTGATGCTGCTGCTAGGGATTGGCAGGATGTAGTGATGCTGAGAAGGCTAGAGCTGGATGATTTTGAAGCTGCGAGATAAGCAAGAGAAGACAGAACCAGTGCCACTGAGGTTTGAGAAGCTGCAGTTTGCATTGTTGTAGTAGTGTGTTGCTGTTTTCTGTGGATTGATACAGATGCAGGGACTGAAAGAATGACCAGGACTTAGTCGGAAATGGCACAGAAACAGGGAAACTCTGACTGGATCGGTGTTCAGGCGAGTCAACTCAGTAAGTTATCCAGTACTTAGTCGGATGGACTTGGACCTGAATGATGGGCTGCCAGAGATTCGGTTTTGGCCGTGACCTAAACTTAGAAATTGGTCAGAGAAGGAAGGATATGAAAGGAACCTCTCTCTATTCAATGAGGATGATGATATTATCTCTTCTTCTATTTTGTTTCTTAGGGTTTAGAACATGATGCTTTCTTCTATGCTTTTTGTGATGAACTCCATTAATACAAGTAGATAATTTATTTTTATTGGTTAAAGATGTAGTGGAATTTTGAAAGCATGCTTTTTGATACGATGAATTAGTTTTCTCTCCATATTATCGTTCACTTTCTACGGTTTATAATAATTGCATGATTGACGTATTGCAATATGATTGAATATTTGTTTAGTTGAGTCTAGAATTGATTGAACTCACATCCATATCTATAGCTAATTTAGGGTTCATCGTCGAGCGATAACCTAGAATACGAGTAGCATGATATGATTACAGATTGTAGTGATACTTTCTTGTAGTCATATGTAGAAATTGACTTTTGTCCGAATTGTCATGCGCAATGTATGACAATTGCATTGATTAGCCTATTTCTGAAACTTAATGCTCCTAGGAATTGAACTTAATTAGCGCAAGGCGTTAGGTTATTCTTTAGGTAGAATCACATACGCAGCTCTAATGTGTGTGTTGATGACTTAGGAAATTTACGGAGTATTCTTGCAATAAGATATTCTAGGGCTTTTGATGATAGCGAGATTAAATACGAATTCTATTCATATATTCAAAAAACTTGTTTACAATTGAAGATGAAACCTTTACCCAATATTTCACATCCTTGATTTGCGTGTTCACTTTTTATTGTTTTGCTTTAATCTTATTTTAGTTTATAAAAATCTGAAAACCCCCCTTGTTACTTATAAGATACCGAAACAAATTGACAATCCAAGACCTCTATGTGGGAACGATCCTTTCTTGCCCTTACTATATTTATATTTTGAGTAGTGAGAAAGTAATTTATTTTTGATGCCTACGACAACGATCAAATTTTGGCGCCGTTGTCGGGGAGGTAGCGGGTTGTTATTTGTTTTTGGCTTCTTAACCGAGTTTTGAGAATCTCGTTTTAGGTACCAATTTCTATGGACGGAGCATATTGGAGCAATCAATACGGCTTTCAACCTCAACAACATGACAACTATCACCCTTATGGAGAGTACAATCAAAACCAATTCTTTGGTTATGGTCAATACTCCACGTACCCTTTTAGTTATTCTCATACATGCCACCTTTTTATGGTGGGAATGTAAGTGGGCAACCACAAATATGGGATGATACTTGTGCTCCTATTAATATTTCTTCTAGTTTGGTAGATGAAATGCAACAATTTATGGTCAGCAAGGAGCCAGTTTGTAGACAACCAAGCATGGAACCAGTTTCATCGACCGAATATGCTCATAGTATGTTTGGCCCAATTTCTGATCGTAGTTATGATCATTCACCCATTCAAAGGGAAGATGATTGGCCTAGCAATACTGAAATAAGTGATTCTACTTTTGCCTTGTCGAACGAGCTTTACAAACAAATGGAACATTATATTCAGAATTTGGATGGATCACTCCAAGAGCTTCAAAAAGGTGTTTCCAACTTAAGAAAAGGCATTGATGAATACACAGAGGAAATGAATAGTTGTGTTGAAAATGACCAACCTTTGGAGATATTTGATGACATTAGTATAGTTGACTCAACTCTTGATCTTTATAATGATCAAGCACCTATTCATGAGGTACATGAGTATGATGAAACTAGTGTTTTACAGAACTTTGCAACAAGGTTTGAGTTTAATGAAGAAGAGTATGTTGAGAATGAAACCGTTATGACCAATATTGTGGAAGACACAATTGAGCTTGCAAAGGATTGTAATGAAGATATTGATGCCGAAATTTTGGTTAAGGCAGAAACGGACGAAGAATGGTTGCAAGGTTTGATAGAGGACCATGATATACAAGAGGTGAATAATTCACTTGAGTTTTTCAAGGATGAAGAGGATTCCGTGATACAAGAGATTGTGATAGGTTTGTCTAACCCTTTGCATATTGTTTCTTCTCCTTTACCTCTTATTGGTTTGAATGTATGTGCTTCGAGAATATTGTTGAATGACTTTGTTTCTCGATTTCCGCCATTAGAGATACTTGATTCTCATACTATGCAGGTTTTGGAACAAGAAACCGTGGAAGTTCCTAAATTCTATATTCTTTACCCACTTCCAAGTGTGGACAAGAATAAGTGTGGGGGGAACTTTTATCGGTTAATAGCTTCATTTCTGTTTTATATTACTAATATTTGTGCGAAGCTAGTGTTTGCAAAACAGGTGCTATGGGTGGATCCCCAACTTTTCCGATTATTGGTATATGAAGAATTCGTCTTACAAGTCGGGCCGATGACTTTAAACCAAGCGCTAAATGGGAGGCAACCCACTGGTTTTGTGTATCTATCTCTATCTTTTTATTTCTCAAGTCTTTTATCTTTATTTTCTTATTTTGGATATTTGCATATCAAAACTCCAACTTTTAGATATTTTTGAACAATTTAGAATAAGCACTAGCCTTTCTAAGTAGATGGAAATTTTTCTTGACGATGAGGTATATATTGGCTGAGTTGAGATTAGATGCCAACTAAATAGCTTGTTTAGTGTTTATCCTCTATTGTTCAGAAATATCTATGAGTTGGAGTATCAGTTTTTATTATGCATTTTATTTTCTTATTGTGTATACATATCATGTTATGAATTTCCCATCTTGAACTTTACTTTGATTGACTAAATTTTACATGAGGACAATGTAAAGTTTAAGTGTGGGGGAGTGTTCTCATATAGAGTTTTTAGCCTTGTTAGTTTTACCTTGTGTTTATAAGAAAAAAAAAGTAGAAAAACTAAAAAAAAAAAGATGATAAACTCCTAAGTCTAGAAACTTGTGCCTTACACTAATGGAAACATCGTGGTTGTAGGATTTGAGGAACCCATTAGTAGAGTCTATTCATATGAAAACGAACAAAATATAAAAATAAATAACATGTTAGTTGTCACCATATCTCGGAGTCGTCACCATATCACGTTCTATTTTTATTTTTCCATATTTATCTATTGTTTCTCTAAGTGATTTGGTGGGGCACCAGCATCGAATTGTTATCACTGCTAGGATGAAATAGAGTGATTGGGTTACTACAAAAAAAAAAGATACCAGACCAATTTGACCAAACGGTGTACATAAAAAAAATACACTTGGATAACAATATGTGTGTGTTCTCCCTGTCTCCGTCGCCTAAACAAGCGTGGAATGCAGGATCCATGGGAATTTCCATGTAATCTGTTGACAAGAATCATGCGCTTGGATCCAAAAGATCCAATCATATTGTCGATTTGAAAAAAAAAATATTATTATTATTGTGTTGAATAAAATCGATCACTGGTTCCCTTGTATATGTCAGTGAATTGATCTAGAATTAAGTTTGTCGACCGCTGGTTCCCTTGTATATGCCAGTCGTGTTGATATTAGTATTCAGACCAGTAGCTCAATCCAATAGGATTTTTAGGTTTGTTTTGGCAGTGACCTTCAGACAGATATGGGAAACACCGTTCACCTTAGTCAACAGTCCGCCACCATCTACTTTCTATATCCATCTTCTTAATCTTTTCATGTGATTGCGGTTGATTAGATTCCGAGTATTATGGTTGTCTTCAACTTTCCAAATAAAGCTATATCACTAATTTATGAATTGGATCTGAAAGTGGGTACTTCCTCTTGTAATCATTGATAGTATTCCAATTAATGAAAATATTTAATGCCATTCTTAAATTTTTACAGGTGGCTGGAGTTTGGAAGTATAGGTTTTGTAGGTACATCTCTTATAAACCTTCACGAGACTAAAACTCGTCCACTAGGGACACCTAGATGTTTAAAGGCTTGTTATTTATGCTAAGAGTAACCGTAGCCTCGACGACACGGAGTTGTATGTATGTTTTAGAATTGTTTTGTTTGATTTGCTCGAGGACTAGCAAAGTCTAAGTGTGGAGGAATTTGATAGGTGTCTAAAACACCAAATTTTATATCTAGTATTTATGCTTTCTTTACAAGTTTCTTGTAAATTATGTATCTTATGTTTGCTTTTGAGTTTAAATAGGTGTTTTGGAGTCACTAGAGCAAAAGAGGAAAAATACGAGCAAGAAGCGCAATTTTGGTCATTTCACATGCGAGCGATACCCGGAGCCCAGTCAAGGATAAGGGACAACCAGTTGGAGACAAATAAGAATTGCTAAAAACACCCATGGGTGTCGATAGCCGTCCCATACTTATAGACCTAGTTAGGTCGAACTCGGCTGTTTCAGACAGCATTTCTTTTCTCTTCAGCTGCAAAGGAGAAGCTATGGTGATTGTTGAGCAAATCGGTGAGGAGCTCGAAGATGGTTCTGAAATTGAGTGTCATTCAGGCTACGGTGGTGAGTTAGAAGACAAATTGGTAACAAACAGGATGAAGAATCATAACCTGGAATTTCTAAAGTTAGGGTTTGATTGAGAGTTGGAATTGAAGGAATTCGGAGCTGATTCATAATTGAAGCGATGATTTTCATGGGTTTAGAGAGATGGTTTATGTTCCAATTGAGAATCAGCAAGGTTAGGATAGTCAGGTGTTGGTTTGTTGGCTGGATTGCAAGAATTCAGATGGGTTCAGGTCAAGGAAATGGAGAAATTGATGAAGATAATCATGGGTTTGATGTTGATTCTGTAATGAAGAAGAAGATCATGGTGATTGTTTCGATGGGGTTGTTATGAAATTGAAGTCACAGAGAAGATATGGTGGTAATTGAGATGAAATTCGAGATGGGTTTGATTCTCTGGTGGAAGTTATGAAGAACCAAAAGAAATTGGAGTTTGCGGATGTAAAAATTGAGATTTCAAATCAAGAGATGAGTTGATGGTGATGTTACTGCTATCTGTTGCAGTCAATGATCGAGAAGGGTTTTGAGTTGAATGAAGGAAGTGGTACTGTTGGTTCAGATTTGCAGGTGATGGCAGAGTTTGCTGGAAGAATTGATGTTGCTGCTACTGATGTTTGTTTTGAGCAAGAAATGAATTACACAGACAGGGAGGAATTGATGGTTTTCTGCTGTGATATCGCAATGGTGTGTGTGTGTATGTGTATGAACTCAGTTTTGCAGTAACAGGAGTTGGAGCAAGAAACCTGAGAAGAGAGAGTGCAGAATGGGTAAATAGATTGCAGGGAAAGCTGAAATGGAGTGATGCAGATGAGAGTATTGCAAAGTGGTCGAAGCTGGTGTTGTTGGTTGTTATTGCAAGTAGTCGCTGCAGGAAATGGCTCTGGTGGTAAAAGAGAGACATTGAATCGAGGCTTTGGATTGAGACAGAGATAAGCTTGTGGTGGTTCTGGTTGTTGAGGTCGAAATTAAAGCTCATAAGAAGCTAGTATGGTGATAAAATAGATTCAGCTGGATTGTTTAGCTGAGAATGAATTAAGAGCTTGGATGCAGTGTTGTTGCTTCCATAGGTTGCAGTTGCAACTGGTGATGCTGCTGCTAGGGATTGGCAGGATGTAGTGATGCTGAGAAGGCTAGAGCTGGATGATTTTGAAGCTGCGAGATAAGCAAGAGAAGACAGAACCAGTGCCACTGAGGTTTGAGAAGCTGCAGTTTGCATTGTTGTAGTAGTGTGTTGCTGTTTTCTGTGGATTGATACAGATGCAGGGACTGAAAGAATGACCAGGACTTAGTCGGAAATGGCACAGAAACAGGGAAACTCTGACTGGATCGGTGTTCAGGCGAGTCAACTCAGTAAGTTATCCAGTACTTAGTCGGATGGACTTGGACCTGAATGATGGGCTGCCAGAGATTCGGTTTTGGCCGTGACCTAAACTTAGAAATTGGTCAGAGAAGGAAGGATATAAAAGGAACCTCTCTCTATTCAATGAGGATGATGATATTATCTCTTCTTCTACTTTTGTTTCTTAGGGTTTAGAACATGATGCTTTCTTCTATGTTTTTTGTGATGAACTCCATTAATACAAGTAGATAATTTATTTTTATTGGTTAAAGATGTAGTGGAATTTTGAAAGCATGCTTTTTGATACGATGAATTAGTTTTCTCTCCATATTATCGTTCACTTTCTACGGTTTATAATAATTGCATGATTGACGTATTGCAATATGATTGAATATTTGTTTAGTTGAGTCTAGAATTGATTGAACTCACATCCATATCTATAGCTAATTTAGGGTTCATCGTCGAGCGATAACCTAGAATACGAGTAGCATGATATGATTACAGATTGTAGTGATACTTTCTTGTAGTCATATGTAGAAATTGACTTTTGTCCGAATTGTCATGCGCAATGTATGACAATTGCATTGATTAGCCTATTTCTGAAACTTAATGCTCCTAGGAATTGAACTTAATTAGCGCAAGGCGTTAGGTTATTCTTTAGGTAGAATCACATACGCAGCTCTAATGTGTGTGTTGATGACTTAGGAAATTTACGGAGTATTCTTGCAATAAGATATTCTAGGGCTTTTGATGATAGCGAGATTAAATACGAATTCTATTCATATATTCAAAAAACTTGTTTACAATTGAAGATGAAACCTTTACCCAATATTTCACATCCTTGATTTGCGTGTTCACTTTTTATTGTTTTGCTTTAATCTTATTTTAGTTTATAAAAATCTGAAAACCCCCCTTGTTACTTATAAGATACCGAAACAAATTGACAATCCAAGACCTCTATGTGGGAACGATCCTTTCTTGCCCTTACTATATTTATATTTTGAGTAGTGAGAAAGTAATTTATTTTTGATGCCTACGACAACGATCAAATTTTGGCGCCGTTGTCGGGGAGGTAGCGGGTTGTTATTTGTTTTTGGTTTCTTAACCGAGTTTTGAGAATCTCGTTTTAGGTACCAATTTCTATGGACGAAGCATATTGGAGCAATCAATACGGCTTTCAACCTCAACAACATGACAACTATCACCCTTATGGAGAGTACAATCAAAACCAATTCTTTGGTTATGGTCAATACTCCACGTACCCTTTTAGTTATTCTCATACATGCCAACCTTTTTATGGTGGGAATGTAAGTGGGCAACCACAAATATGGGATGATACTTGTGCTCCTATTAATATTTCTTCTAGTTTGGTAGATGAAATGCAACAATTTATGGTCAGCAAGGAGCCAGTTTGTAGACAACCAAGCATGGAACCAGTTTCATCGACCGAATATGCTCATAGTATGTTTGGCCCAATTTCTGATCGTAGTTATGATCATTCACCCATTCAAAGGGAAGATGATTGGCCTAGCAATACTGAAATAAGTGATTCTACTTTTGCCTTGTCGAACGAGCTTTACAAACAAATGGAACATTATATTCAGAATTTGGATGGATCACTCCAAGAGCTTCAAAAAGGTGTTTCCAACTTAAGAAAAGGCATTGATGAATACAGAGAGGAAATGAATAGTTGTGTTGAAAATGACCAACCTTTGGAGATATTTGATGACATTAGTATAGTTGACTCAACTCTTGATCTTTATAATGATCAAGCACCTATTCATGAGGTACATGAGTATGATGAAACTAGTGTTTTACAGAACTTTGCAACAAGGTTTGAGTTTAATGAAGAAGAGTATGTTGAGAATGAAACCGTTATGACCAATATTGTGGAAGACACAATTGAGCTTGCAAAGGATTGTAATGAAGATATTGATGCCGAAATTTTGGTTAAGGCAGAAACGGACGAAGAATGGTTGCAAGGTTTGATAGAGAACCATGATATACAAGAGGTGAATAATTCACTTGAGTTTTTCAAGGATGAAGAGGATTCCGTGATACAAGAGATTGTGATAGGTTTGTCTAACCCTTTGCATATTGTTTCTTCTCCTTTACCTCTTATTGGTTTGAATGTATGTGCTTCGAGAATATTGTTGAATGACTTTGTTTCTCGATTTCCGCCATTAGAGATACTTGATTCTCATACTATGCAGGTTTTGGAACAAGAAACCGTGGAAGTTCCTAAATTCTATATTCTTTACCCACTTCCAAGTGTGGACAAGAATAAGTGTGGGGGGAACTTTTATCGGTTAATAGCTTCATTTCTGTTTTATATTACTAATATTTGTGCGAAGCTAGTGTTTGCAAAACAGGTGCTATGGGTGGATCCCCAACTTTTCCGATTATTGGTATATGAAGAATTCGTCTTACAAGTCGGGCCGATGACTTTAAACCAAGCGCTAAATGGGAGGCAACCCACTGGTTTTGTGTATCTATCTCTATCTTTTTATTTCTCAAGTCTTTTATCTTTATTTTCTTATTTTGGATATTTGCATATCAAAACTCCAACTTTTAGATATTTTTGAACAATTTAGAATAAGCACTAGCCTTTCTAAGTAGATGGAAATTTTTCTTGACGATGAGGTATATATTGGCTGAGTTGAGATTAGATGCCAACTAAATAGCTTGTTTAGTGTTTATCCTCTATTGTTCAGAAATATCTATGAGTTGGAGTATCAGTTTTTATTATGCATTTTATTTTCTTATTGTGTATACATATCATGTTATGAATTTCCCATCTTGAACTTTACTTTGATTGACTAAATTTTACATGAGGACAATGTAAAGTTTAAGTGTGGGGGAGTGTTCTCATATAGAGTTTTTAGCCTTGTTAGTTTTACCTTGTGTTTATAAGAAAAAAAAAGTAGAAAAACTAAAGAAAAAAAAGATGATAAACTCCTAAGTCTAGAAACTTGTGCCTTACACTAATGGAAACATCGTGGTTGTAGGAGTTGAGGAACCCATTAGTAGAGTCTATTCATATGAAAACGAACAAAATATAAAAATAAATAACATGTTAGTTGTCACCATATCTCGGAGTCGTCACCATATCACGTTCTATTTTTATTTTTCCATATTTATCTATTGTTTCTCTAAGTGATTTGGTGGGACACCAGCATCGAATTGTTATCACTGCTAGGATGAAATAGAGTGATTGGGTTACTACAAAAAAAAAAGATACCAGACCAATTTGACCAAACGGTGTACATAAAAAAAATACACTTGGATAACAATATGTGTGTGTTCTCCCTGTCTCCGTCGCCTAAACAAGCGTGGAATGCAGGATCCATGGGAATTTCCATGTAATCTGTTGACAAGAATCATGCGCTTGGATCCAAAAGATCCAATCATATTGTCGATTTGAAAAAAAAAAATATTATTATTATTGTGTTGAATAAAATCGATCACTGGTTCCCTTGTATATGTCAGTGAATTGATCTAGAATTAAGTTTGTCGACCGCTGGTTCCCTTGTATATGCCAGTCGTGTTGATATTAGTATTCAGACCAGTAGCTCAATCCAATAGGATTTTTAGGTTTGTTTTGGCAGTGACCTTCAGACAGATATGGGAAACACCGTTCACCTTAGTCAACAGTCCGCCACCATCTACTTTCTATATCCATCTTCTTAATCTTTTCATGTGATTGTGGTTGATTAGATTCCGAGTATTATGGTTGTCTTCAACTTTCCAAATAAAGCTATATCACTAATTTATGAATTGGATCTGAAAGTGGGTACTTCCTCTTGTAATCATTGATAGTATTCCAATTAATGAAAATATTTAATGCCATTCTTAAATTTTTACAGGTGGCTGGAGTTTGGAAGTATAGGTTTTGTAGGTACATCTCTTATAAACCTTCACGAGATTAAAACTCGTCCACTAGGGACACCTAGATGTTTAAAGGCTTGTTATTTATGCTAAGAGTAACCGTAGCCTCGACGACACGGAGTTGTATGTATGTTTTAGAATTGTTTTGTTTGATTTGCTCGAGGACTAGCAAAGTCTAAGTGTGGAGGAATTTGATAGGTGTCTAAAACACCAAATTTTATATCTAGTATTTATGCTTTCTTTACAAGTTTCTTGTAAATTATATATCTTATGTTTGCTTTTGAGTTTAAATAGGTGTTTTGGAGTCACTAGAGCAAAAGAGGAAAAATACGAGCAAGAAGCGCAATTTTGGTCATTTCACATGCGAGCGATACCCGGAGCCCAGTCAAGGATAAGGGACAACCAGTTGGAGACAAATAAGAATTGCTAAAAACACCCATGGGTGTCGATAGCCGTCCCATACTTATAGACCTAGTTAGGTCGAACTCGGCTGTTTCAGACAGCATTTCTTTTCTCTTCAGCTGCAAAGGAAAAGCTATGGTGATTGTTGAGCAAATCAGTGAGGAGCTCGAAGATGGTTCTGAAATTGAGTGTCATTCAGGCTGCAGTGGTGAGTTAGAAGACAAATTGGTAACAAACAGGATGAAGAATCATAACCTGGAATTTCTAAAGTTAGGGTTTGATTGAGAGTTGGAATTGAAGGAATTCAGAGCTGATTCACAATTGAAGCGATGATTTTCATGGGTTTAGAGAGATGGTTTATGTTCGAATTGAGAATCAGCAAGGTTAGGATAGTCGGGTGTTGGTTTGTTGGCTGGATTGCAAGAATTTAGATGGGTTCAGGTCAAGGAAATGGAGAAATTGATGAAGATAATCATGGGTTTGATGTTGAGTCTGTAATGAAGAAGAAGATCCTGGTGATTGTTTCGATGGGGTTGTGATGAAATTGAAGTCACAGAGAAGATATGGTGGTAATTGAGATGAAATTCGAGATGGGTTTGATTCTCTGGTGGAAGTGATGAAGAACCAGAAGAAATTGGAGTTTGCGGATGTAAAAATTGAGATTTCAAATCAAGAGATGAGCTGATGGTGATGTTACTGCTATCTGTTGCAGTCAATGATCGAGAAGGGTTTTGAGTCGAATGAAGGAAGTGGTATTGTTGGTTCAGATTTGCAGGTGATGGCAGAGTTTGCTGGAAGAATTGATGTTGCTGCTACTGATGTTTGTTTTGAGCAAGAAATAAATTACACAGACATGGAGGAATTGATGGTTTTCTGCTGTGATATCGCAATGGTGTGTGTGTGTATGTGTATGAACTCAGTTTTGCAGTAACAGGAGTTGGAGCAAGAAACCTGAGAAGAGAGAGTGCATAATGGGTAAATGGATTGCAGGGAAAGCTGAAATGGAGTGATGCAGATGAGAGTGTCGCAAAGTGGTCGAAGCTGGTGCTGTTGTTAGTTATTGCAGGTAGTCGCTGCAGGAAATGACTCTGGTGGTAAAAGAGAGACATTGAATTGAGGTTGTGGGTTGAGACAGAGATAAGCTTGTGGTGGTTCTGGTTGTTGAGGTCGAAATTAAAGCTCATAAGAAGCTGGTATGGTGATAAAATGGATTCAGCTGGATTGTTTAGCTGAGAATGAATTAAGAGCTTGGATGCAGTGTTGTTGCTGCCATAGGTTGCAGTTGCAACTGGTGATGCTGCTGCCAGGGATTGGCAGGATGTAGTGATGCTGAGAAGGCTAGAGCTGGATGATTTTGAAGCTGCGAGATAAGCAAGAGAAGACATAACCAGTGCCACTGAGGTTTGAGAAGCTGCAGTTTGCTTGTAGTAGTGTGTTGTTGTTTTCTGTGGATTGATACAGATGCAGGGACTGAAAGAATGACCAGGATTTGGTCGGAAATCGCACAGAAACAGGGAAACTCTGACTGAATCAGTGTTCAGGCGAGTCAACTCAGTAAGTTATCCAGTACTTAGTCGGATGGACTTGGACCTGAATGATGGGCTGCCAGAGATTCAGTTTTGGCCGTGACCTAAACTTAGAAATTGGTCAGAGAAGGAAGGATATAAAAGGAACCTCTCTTTATTCAATGAGGATGATGATATTATCTCTTCTGCTACTTTGGTTTTCTAGGGTTTAGAACATGATGCTTTCTTCTATGCTTTTTGTGATGAGTTCTATTAACACAAGTAGATAATTTATTTTTATTGGTTAAAGATGTAGTCGGATTTTGCAAGCATGCTTTTTGATATGATGAATTAGTTTTCTCTCCATATTATCGTTCACTTTCTACGGTTTATGCATGATTGACGACGTATTGCAATATGATTGAATGTTTGTTTAGTGAAGTCTAGAATTGATTGAACTCACATCCATATCTATAGCTAATTTAGGGTTCATCGTCGAGCGATAACCTAGAATACGAGTAGCATGATGTGATTACAGATTGTAGTGATACTTTCTTGTAGTCATATGTAGAAATTGACTTTTGTCCGAATTGTCATGCGCAATGTATGACAATTGCATTGATTAGCCTATTTCTGAAACTTAATGCTCCTAGGAATTGAACTTAATTAGCGCAAGGCGTTAGGTTATTCTTTAGGTAGAATCACATACGCAGCTCTAATGTGTGTGTTGATGACTTAGGAAATTTACGGAGTATTCTTGCAATAAGATATTCTAGGGCTTTTGATGATAGCGAGATTAAATACGAATTCTATTCATATATTCAAAAAACTTGTTTACAATTGAAGATGAAACCTTTACCCAATATTTCACATCCTTGATTTGCGTGTTCACTTTTTATTGTTTTGCTTTAATCTTATTTTAGTTTATAAAAATCTGAAAACCCCCCTTGTTACTTATAAGATACCGAAACAAATTGACAATCCAAGACCTCTATGTGGGAACGATCCTTTCTTGCCCTTACTATATTTATATTTTGAGTAGTGAGAAAGTAATTTATTTTTGATGCCTACGACAACGATCAAATTTTGGCGCCGTTGTCGGGGAGGTAGCGGGTTGTTATTTGTTTTTGGTTTCTTAACCGAGTTTTGAGAATCTCGTTTTAGGTACCAATTTCTATGGACGAAGCATATTGGAGCAATCAATACGGCTTTCAACCTCAACAACATGACAACTATCACCCTTATGGAGAGTACAATCAAAACCAATTCTTTGGTTATGGTCAATACTCCACGTACCCTTTTAGTTATTCTCATACATGCCAACCTTTTTATGGTGGGAATGTAAGTGGGCAACCACAAATATGGGATGATACTTGTGCTCCTATTAATATTTCTTCTAGTTTGGTAGATGAAATGCAACAATTTATGGTCAGCAAGGAGCCAGTTTGTAGACAACCAAGCATGGAACCAGTTTCATCGACCGAATATGCTCATAGTATGTTTGGCCCAATTTCTGATCGTAGTTATGATCATTCACCCATTCAAAGGGAAGATGATTGGCCTAGCAATACTGAAATAAGTGATTCTACTTTTGCCTTGTCGAACGAGCTTTACAAACAAATGGAACATTATATTCAGAATTTGGATGGATCACTCCAAGAGCTTCAAAAAGGTGTTTCCAACTTAAGAAAAGGCATTGATGAATACAGAGAGGAAATGAATAGTTGTGTTGAAAATGACCAACCTTTGGAGATATTTGATGACATTAGTATAGTTGACTCAACTCTTGATCTTTATAATGATCAAGCACCTATTCATGAGGTACATGAGTATGATGAAACTAGTGTTTTACAGAACTTTGCAACAAGGTTTGAGTTTAATGAAGAAGAGTATGTTGAGAATGAAACCGTTATGACCAATATTGTGGAAGACACAATTGAGCTTGCAAAGGATTGTAATGAAGATATTGATGCCGAAATTTTGGTTAAGGCAGAAACGGACGAAGAATGGTTGCAAGGTTTGATAGAGAACCATGATATACAAGAGGTGAATAATTCACTTGAGTTTTTCAAGGATGAAGAGGATTCCGTGATACAAGAGATTGTGATAGGTTTGTCTAACCCTTTGCATATTGTTTCTTCTCCTTTACCTCTTATTGGTTTGAATGTATGTGCTTCGAGAATATTGTTGAATGACTTTGTTTCTCGATTTCCGCCATTAGAGATACTTGATTCTCATACTATGCAGGTTTTGGAACAAGAAACCGTGGAAGTTCCTAAATTCTATATTCTTTACCCACTTCCAAGTGTGGACAAGAATAAGTGTGGGGGGAACTTTTATCGGTTAATAGCTTCATTTCTGTTTTATATTACTAATATTTGTGCGAAGCTAGTGTTTGCAAAACAGGTGCTATGGGTGGATCCCCAACTTTTCCGATTATTGGTATATGAAGAATTCGTCTTACAAGTCGGGCCGATGACTTTAAACCAAGCGCTAAATGGGAGGCAACCCACTGGTTTTGTGTATCTATCTCTATCTTTTTATTTCTCAAGTCTTTTATCTTTATTTTCTTATTTTGGATATTTGCATATCAAAACTCCAACTTTTAGATATTTTTGAACAATTTAGAATAAGCACTAGCCTTTCTAAGTAGATGGAAATTTTTCTTGACGATGAGGTATATATTGGCTGAGTTGAGATTAGATGCCAACTAAATAGCTTGTTTAGTGTTTATCCTCTATTGTTCAGAAATATCTATGAGTTGGAGTATCAGTTTTTATTATGCATTTTATTTTCTTATTGTGTATACATATCATGTTATGAATTTCCCATCTTGAACTTTACTTTGATTGACTAAATTTTACATGAGGACAATGTAAAGTTTAAGTGTGGGGGAGTGTTCTCATATAGAGTTTTTAGCCTTGTTAGTTTTACCTTGTGTTTATAAGAAAAAAAAAGTAGAAAAACTAAAAAAAAAAAAGATGATAAACTCCTAAGTCTAGAAACTTGTGCCTTACACTAATGGAAACATCGTGGTTGTAGGAGTTGAGGAACCCATTAGTAGAGTCTATTCATATGAAAACGAACAAAATATAAAAATAAATAACATGTTAGTTGTCACCATATCTCGGAGTCGTCACCATATCACGTTCTATTTTTATTTTTCCATATTTATCTATTGTTTCTCTAAGTGATTTGGTGGGACACCAGCATCGAATTGTTATCACTGCTAGGATGAAATAGAGTGATTGGGTTACTACAAAAAAAAAAGATACCAGACCAATTTGACCAAACGGTGTACATAAAAAAAATACACTTGGATAACAATATGTGTGTGTTCTCCCTGTCTCCGTCGCCTAAACAAGCGTGGAATGCAGGATCCATGGGAATTTCCATGTAATCTGTTGACAAGAATCATGCGCTTGGATCCAAAAGATCCAATCATATTGTCGATTTGAAAAAAAAAATATTATTATTATTGTGTTGAATAAAATCGATCACTGGTTCCCTTGTATATGTCAGTGAATTGATCTAGAATTAAGTTTGTCGACCGCTGGTTCCCTTGTATATGCCAGTCGTGTTGATATTAGTATTCAGACCAGTAGCTCAATCCAATAGGATTTTTAGGTTTGTTTTGGCAGTGACCTTCAGACAGATATGGGAAACACCGTTCACCTTAGTCAACAGTCCGCCACCATCTACTTTCTATATCCATCTTCTTAATCTTTTCATGTGATTGCGGTTGATTAGATTCCGAGTATTATGGTTGTCTTCAACTTTCCAAATAAAGCTATATCACTAATTTATGAATTGGATCTGAAAGTGGGTACTTCCTCTTGTAATCATTGATAGTATTCCAATTAATGAAAATATTTAATGCCATTCTTAAATTTTTACAGGTGGCTGGAGTTTGGAAGTATAGGTTTTGTAGGTACATCTCTTATAAACCTTCACGAGACTAAAACTCGTCCACTAGGGACACCTAGATGTTTAAAGGCTTGTTATTTATGCTAAGAGTAACCGTAGCCTCGACGACACGGAGTTGTATGTATGTTTTAGAATTGTTTTGTTTGATTTGCTCGAGGACTAGCAAAGTCTAAGTGTGGAGGAATTTGATAGGTGTCTAAAACACCAAATTTTATATCTAGTATTTATGCTTTCTTTACAAGTTTCTTGTAAATTATATATCTTATGTTTGCTTTTGAGTTTAAATAGGTGTTTTGGAGTCACTAGAGCAAAAGAGGAAAAATACGAGCAAGAAGCGCAATTTTGGTCATTTCACATGCGAGCGATACCCGGAGCCCAGTCAAGGATAAGGGACAACCAGTTGGAGACAAATAAGAATTGCTAAAAACACCCATGGGTGTCGATAGCCGTCCCATACTTATAGACCTAGTTAGGTCGAACTCGGCTGTTTCAGACAGCATTTCTTTTCTCTTCAGCTGCAAAGGAGAAGCTATGGTGATTGTTGAGCAAATCGGTGAGGAGCTCGAAGATGGTTCTGAAATTGAGTGTCATTCAGGCTACGGTGGTGAGTTAGAAGACAAATTGGTAACAAACAGGATGAAGAATCATAACCTGGAATTTCTAAAGTTAGGGTTTGATTGAGAGTTGGAATTGAAGGAATTCGGAGCTGATTCATAATTGAAGCGATGATTTTCATGGGTTTAGAGAGATGGTTTATGTTCCAATTGAGAATCAGCAAGGTTAGGATAGTCAGGTGTTGGTTTGTTGGCTGGATTGCAAGAATTCAGATGGGTTCAGGTCAAGGAAATGGAGAAATTGATGAAGATAATCATGGGTTTGATGTTGATTCTGTAATGAAGAAGAAGATCATGGTGATTGTTTCGATGGGGTTGTTATGAAATTGAAGTCACAGAGAAGATATGGTGGTAATTGAGATGAAATTCGAGATGGGTTTGATTCTCTGGTGGAAGTTATGAAGAACCAAAAGAAATTGGAGTTTGCGGATGTAAAAATTGAGATTTCAAATCAAGAGATGAGTTGATGGTGATGTTACTGCTATCTGTTGCAGTCAATGATCGAGAAGGGTTTTGAGTTGAATGAAGGAAGTGGTACTGTTGGTTCAGATTTGCAGGTGATGGCAGAGTTTGCTGGAAGAATTGATGTTGCTGCTACTGATGTTTGTTTTGAGCAAGAAATGAATTACACAGACAGGGAGGAATTGATGGTTTTCTGCTGTGATATCGCAATGGTGTGTGTGTGTATGTGTATGAACTCAGTTTTGCAGTAACAGGAGTTGGAGCAAGAAACCTGAGAAGAGAGAGTGCAGAATGGGTAAATAGATTGCAGGGAAAGCTGAAATGGAGTGATGCAGATGAGAGTATTGCAAAGTGGTCGAAGCTGGTGTTGTTGGTTGTTATTGCAAGTAGTCGCTGCAGGAAATGGCTCTGGTGGTAAAAGAGAGACATTGAATCGAGGCTTTGGATTGAGACAGAGATAAGCTTGTGGTGGTTCTGGTTGTTGAGGTCGAAATTAAAGCTCATAAGAAGCTAGTATGGTGATAAAATAGATTCAGCTGGATTGTTTAGCTGAGAATGAATTAAGAGCTTGGATGCAGTGTTGTTGCTTCCATAGGTTGCAGTTGCAACTGGTGATGCTGCTGCTAGGGATTGGCAGGATGTAGTGATGCTGAGAAGGCTAGAGCTGGATGATTTTGAAGCTGCTAGATAAGCAAGAGAAGACAGAACCAGTGCCACTGAGGTTTGAGAAGCTGCAGTTTGCATTGTTGTAGTAGTGTGTTGCTGTTTTCTGTGGATTGATACAGATGCAGGGACTGAAAGAATGACCAGGACTTAGTCGGAAATGGCACAGAAACAGGGAAACTCTGACTGGATCGGTGTTCAGGCGAGTCAACTCAGTAAGTTATCCAGTACTTAGTCGGATGGACTTGGACCTGAATGATGGGCTGCCAGAGATTCGGTTTTGGCCGTGACCTAAACTTAGAAATTGGTCAGAGAAGGAAGGATATAAAAGGAACCTCTCTCTATTCAATGAGGATGATGATATTATCTCTTCTTTGATGATATTATCTCTTCTTCTATTTTGTTTCTTAGGGTTTAGAACATGATGCTTTCTTCTATGCTTTTTGCGATGAACTCCATTAATACAAGTAGATAATTTATTTTTATTGGTTAAAGATGTAGTGGAATTTTGAAAGCATGCTTTTTGATACGATGAATTAGTTTTCTCTCCATATTATCGTTCACTTTCTACGGTTTATAATAATTGCATGATTGACGTATTGCAATATGATTGAATATTTGTTTAGTTGAGTCTAGAATTGATTGAACTCACATCCATATCTATAGCTAATTTAGGGTTCATCGTCGAGCGATAACCTAGAATACGAGTAGCATGATGTGATTACAGATTGTAGTGATACTTTCTTGTAGTCATATGTAGAAATTGACTTTTGTCCGAATTGTCATGCGCAATGTATGACAATTGCATTGATTAGCCTATTTCTGAAACTTAATGCTCCTAGGAATTGAACTTAATTAGCGCAAGGCGTTAGGTTATTCTTTAGGTAGAATCACATACGCAGCTCTAATGTGTGTGTTGATGACTTAGGAAATTTACGGAGTATTCTTGCAATAAGATATTCTAGGGCTTTTGATGATAGCGAGATTAAATACGAATTCTATTCATATATTCAAAAAACTTGTTTACAATTGAAGATGAAACCTTTACCCAATATTTCACATACTTGATTTGCGTGTTCACTTTTTATTGTTTTGCTTTAATCTTATTTTAGTTTATAAAAATCTGAAAACCCCCCTTGTTACTTATAAGATACCGAAACAAATTGACAATCCAAGACCTCTATGTGGGAACGATCCTTTCTTGCCCTTACTATATTTATATTTTGAGTAGTGAGAAAGTAATTTATTTTTGATGCCTACGACAACGATCAAATTTTGGCGCCGTTGTCGGGGAGGTAGCGGGTTGTTATTTGTTTTTGGCTTCTTAACCGAGTTTTGAGAATCTCGTTTTAGGTACCAATTTCTATGGACGGAGCATATTGGAGCAATCAATACGGCTTTCAACCTCAACAACATGACAACTATCACCCTTATGGAGAGTACAATCAAAACCAATTCTTTGGTTATGGTCAATACTCCACGTACCCTTTTAGTTATTCTCATACATGCCACCTTTTTATGGTGGGAATGTAAGTGGGCAACCACAAATATGGGATGATACTTGTGCTCCTATTAATATTTCTTCTAGTTTGGTAGATGAAATGCAACAATTTATGGTCAGCAAGGAGCCAGTTTGTAGACAACCAAGCATGGAACCAGTTTCATCGACCGAATATGCTCATAGTATGTTTGGCCCAATTTCTGATCGTAGTTATGATCATTCACCCATTCAAAGGGAAGATGATTGGCCTAGCAATACTGAAATAAGTGATTCTACTTTTGCCTTGTCGAACGAGCTTTACAAACAAATGGAACATTATATTCAGAATTTGGATGGATCACTCCAAGAGCTTCAAAAAGGTGTTTCCAACTTAAGAAAAGGCATTGATGAATACACAGAGGAAATGAATAGTTGTGTTGAAAATGACCAACCTTTGGAGATATTTGATGACATTAGTATAGTTGACTCAACTCTTGATCTTTATAATGATCAAGCACCTATTCATGAGGTACATGAGTATGATGAAACTAGTGTTTTACAGAACTTTGCAACAAGGTTTGAGTTTAATGAAGAAGAGTATGTTGAGAATGAAACCGTTATGACCAATATTGTGGAAGACACAATTGAGCTTGCAAAGGATTGTAATGAAGATATTGATGCCGAAATTTTGGTTAAGGCAGAAACGGACGAAGAATGGTTGCAAGGTTTGATAGAGGACCATGATATACAAGAGGTGAATAATTCACTTGAGTTTTTCAAGGATGAAGAGGATTCCGTGATACAAGAGATTGTGATAGGTTTGTCTAACCCTTTGCATATTGTTTCTTCTCCTTTACCTCTTATTGGTTTGAATGTATGTGCTTCGAGAATATTGTTGAATGACTTTGTTTCTCGATTTCCGCCATTAGAGATACTTGATTCTCATACTATGCAGGTTTTGGAACAAGAAACCGTGGAAGTTCCTAAATTCTATATTCTTTACCCACTTCCAAGTGTGGACAAGAATAAGTGTGGGGGGAACTTTTATCGGTTAATAGCTTCATTTCTGTTTTATATTACTAATATTTGTGCGAAGCTAGTGTTTGCAAAACAGGTGCTATGGGTGGATCCCCAACTTTTCCGATTATTGGTATATGAAGAATTCGTCTTACAAGTCGGGCCGATGACTTTAAACCAAGCGCTAAATGGGAGGCAACCCACTGGTTTTGTGTATCTATCTCTATCTTTTTATTTCTCAAGTCTTTTATCTTTATTTTCTTATTTTGGATATTTGCATATCAAAACTCCAACTTTTAGATATTTTTGAACAATTTAGAATAAGCACTAGCCTTTCTAAGTAGATGGAAATTTTTCTTGACGATGAGGTATATATTGGCTGAGTTGAGATTAGATGCCAACTAAATAGCTTGTTTAGTGTTTATCCTCTATTGTTCAGAAATATCTATGAGTTGGAGTATCAGTTTTTATTATGCATTTTATTTTCTTATTGTGTATACATATCATGTTATGAATTTCCCATCTTGAACTTTACTTTGATTGACTAAATTTTACATGAGGACAATGTAAAGTTTAAGTGTGGGGGAGTGTTCTCATATAGAGTTTTTAGCCTTGTTAGTTTTACCTTGTGTTTATAAGAAAAAAAAAGTAGAAAAACTAAAGAAAAAAAAGATGATAAACTCCTAAGTCTAGAAACTTGTGCCTTACACTAATGGAAACATCGTGGTTGTAGGAGTTGAGGAACCCATTAGTAGAGTCTATTCATATGAAAACGAACAAAATATAAAAATAAATAACATGTTAGTTGTCACCATATCTCGGAGTCGTCACCATATCACGTTCTATTTTTATTTTTCCATATTTATCTATTGTTTCTCTAAGTGATTTGGTGGGACACCAGCATCGAATTGTTATCACTGCTAGGATGAAATAGAGTGATTGGGTTACTACAAAAAAAAAAGATACCAGACCAATTTGACCAAACGGTGTACATAAAAAAAATACACTTGGATAACAATATGTGTGTGTTCTCCCTGTCTCCGTCGCCTAAACAAGCGTGGAATGCAGGATCCATGGGAATTTCCATGTAATCTGTTGACAAGAATCATGCGCTTGGATCCAAAAGATCCAATCATATTGTCGATTTGAAAAAAAAAAATATTATTATTATTGTGTTGAATAAAATCGATCACTGGTTCCCTTGTATATGTCAGTGAATTGATCTAGAATTAAGTTTGTCGACCGCTGGTTCCCTTGTATATGCCAGTCGTGTTGATATTAGTATTCAGACCAGTAGCTCAATCCAATAGGATTTTTAGGTTTGTTTTGGCAGTGACCTTCAGACAGATATGGGAAACACCGTTCACCTTAGTCAACAGTCCGCCACCATCTACTTTCTATATCCATCTTCTTAATCTTTTCATGTGATTGTGGTTGATTAGATTCCGAGTATTATGGTTGTCTTCAACTTTCCAAATAAAGCTATATCACTAATTTATGAATTGGATCTGAAAGTGGGTACTTCCTCTTGTAATCATTGATAGTATTCCAATTAATGAAAATATTTAATGCCATTCTTAAATTTTTACAGGTGGCTGGAGTTTGGAAGTATAGGTTTTGTAGGTACATCTCTTATAAACCTTCACGAGATTAAAACTCGTCCACTAGGGACACCTAGATGTTTAAAGGCTTGTTATTTATGCTAAGAGTAACCGTAGCCTCGACGACACGGAGTTGTATGTATGTTTTAGAATTGTTTTGTTTGATTTGCTCGAGGACTAGCAAAGTCTAAGTGTGGAGGAATTTGATAGGTGTCTAAAACACCAAATTTTATATCTAGTATTTATGCTTTCTTTACAAGTTTCTTGTAAATTATATATCTTATGTTTGCTTTTGAGTTTAAATAGGTGTTTTGGAGTCACTAGAGCAAAAGAGGAAAAATACGAGCAAGAAGCGCAATTTTGGTCATTTCACATGCGAGCGATACCCGGAGCCCAGTCAAGGATAAGGGACAACCAGTTGGAGACAAATAAGAATTGCTAAAAACACCCATGGGTGTCGATAGCCGTCCCATACTTATAGACCTAGTTAGGTCGAACTCGGCTGTTTCAGACAGCATTTCTTTTCTCTTCAGCTGCAAAGGAGAAGCTATGGTGATTGTTGAGCAAATCGGTGAGGAGCTCGAAGATGGTTCTGAAATTGAGTGTCATTCAGGCTACGGTGGTGAGTTAGAAGACAAATTGGTAACAAACAGGATGAAGAATCATAACCTGGAATTTCTAAAGTTAGGGTTTGATTGAGAGTTGGAATTGAAGGAATTCGGAGCTGATTCATAATTGAAGCGATGATTTTCATGGGTTTAGAGAGATGGTTTATGTTCCAATTGAGAATCAGCAAGGTTAGGATAGTCAGGTGTTGGTTTGTTGGCTGGATTGCAAGAATTCAGATGGGTTCAGGTCAAGGAAATGGAGAAATTGATGAAGATAATCATGGGTTTGATGTTGATTCTGTAATGAAGAAGAAGATCATGGTGATTGTTTCGATGGGGTTGTTATGAAATTGAAGTCACAGAGAAGATATGGTGGTAATTGAGATGAAATTCGAGATGGGTTTGATTCTCTGGTGGAAGTTATGAAGAACCAAAAGAAATTGGAGTTTGCGGATGTAAAAATTGAGATTTCAAATCAAGAGATGAGTTGATGGTGATGTTACTGCTATCTGTTGCAGTCAATGATCGAGAAGGGTTTTGAGTTGAATGAAGGAAGTGGTACTGTTGGTTCAGATTTGCAGGTGATGGCAGAGTTTGCTGGAAGAATTGATGTTGCTGCTACTGATGTTTGTTTTGAGCAAGAAATGAATTACACAGACAGGGAGGAATTGATGGTTTTCTGCTGTGATATCGCAATGGTGTGTGTGTGTATGTGTATGAACTCAGTTTTGCAGTAACAGGAGTTGGAGCAAGAAACCTGAGAAGAGAGAGTGCAGAATGGGTAAATAGATTGCAGGGAAAGCTGAAATGGAGTGATGCAGATGAGAGTATTGCAAAGTGGTCGAAGCTGGTGTTGTTGGTTGTTATTGCAAGTAGTCGCTGCAGGAAATGGCTCTGGTGGTAAAAGAGAGACATTGAATCGAGGCTTTGGATTGAGACAGAGATAAGCTTGTGGTGGTTCTGGTTGTTGAGGTCGAAATTAAAGCTCATAAGAAGCTAGTATGGTGATAAAATAGATTCAGCTGGATTGTTTAGCTGAGAATGAATTAAGAGCTTGGATGCAGTGTTGTTGCTTCCATAGGTTGCAGTTGCAACTGGTGATGCTGCTGCTAGGGATTGGCAGGATGTAGTGATGCTGAGAAGGCTAGAGCTGGATGATTTTGAAGCTGC
>NC_039366.1:52534618-52534871 GCF_003573695.1 Papaver somniferum
CTTGTTTAGTGTTTATCCTCTATTGTTCAGAAATATCTATGAGTTGGAGTATCAGTTTTTATTATGCATTTTATTTTCTTATTGTGTATACATATCATGTTATGAATTTCCCATCTTGAACTTTACTTTGATTGACTAAATTTTACATGAGGACAATGTAAAGTTTAAGTGTGGGGGAGTGTTCTCATATAGAGTTTTTAGCCTTGTTAGTTTTACCTTGTGTTTATAAGAAAAAAAAAGTAGAAAAACTAAA
>NC_039366.1:52539250-52541676 GCF_003573695.1 Papaver somniferum
AAAAAAAAAAGATACCAGACCAATTTGACCAAACGGTGTACATAAAAAAAATACACTTGGATAACAATATGTGTGTGTTCTCCCTGTCTCCGTCGCCTAAACAAGCGTGGAATGCAGGATCCATGGGAATTTCCATGTAATCTGTTGACAAGAATCATGCGCTTGGATCCAAAAGATCCAATCATATTGTCGATTTGAAAAAAAAAATATTATTATTATTGTGTTGAATAAAATCGATCACTGGTTCCCTTGTATATGTCAGTGAATTGATCTAGAATTAAGTTTGTCGACCGCTGGTTCCCTTGTATATGCCAGTCGTGTTGATATTAGTATTCAGACCAGTAGCTCAATCCAATAGGATTTTTAGGTTTGTTTTGGCAGTGACCTTCAGACAGATATGGGAAACACCGTTCACCTTAGTCAACAGTCCGCCACCATCTACTTTCTATATCCATCTTCTTAATCTTTTCATGTGATTGTGGTTGATTAGATTCCGAGTATTATGGTTGTCTTCAACTTTCCAAATAAAGCTATATCACTAATTTATGAATTGGATCTGAAAGTGGGTACTTCCTCTTGTAATCATTGATAGTATTCCAATTAATGAAAATATTTAAGCCATTCTTAAATTTTTACAGGTGGCTGGAGTTTGGAAGTATAGGTTTTGTAGGTACATCTCTTATAAACCTTCACGAGACTAAAACTCGTCCACTAGGGACACCTAGATGTTTAAAGGCTTGTTATTTATGCTAAGAGTAACCGTAGCCTCGACGACACGGAGTTGTATGTATGTTTTAGAATTGTTTTGTTTGATTTGCTCGAGGACTAGCAAAGTCTAAGTGTGGAGGAATTTGATAGGTGTCTAAAACACCAAATTTTATATCTAGTATTTATGCTTTCTTTACAAGTTTCTTGTAAATTATGTATCTTATGTTTGCTTTTGAGTTTAAATAGGTGTTTTGGAGTCACTAGAGCAAAAGAGGAAAAATACGAGCAAGAAGCGCAATTTTGGTCATTTCACATGCGAGCGATACCCGGAGCCCAGTCAAGGATAAGGGACAACCAGTTGGAGACAAATAAGAATTGCTAAAAACACCCATGGGTGTCGATAGCCGTCCCATACTTATAGACCTAGTTAGGTCGAACTCGGCTGTTTCAGACAGCATTTCTTTTCTCTTCAGCTGCAAAGGAGAAGCTATGGTGATTGTTGAGCAAATCGGTGAGGAGCTCGAAGATGGTTCTGAAATTGAGTGTCATTCAGGCTACGGTGGTGAGTTAGAAGACAAATTGGTAACAAACAGGATGAAGAATCATAACCTGGAATTTCTAAAGTTAGGGTTTGATTGAGAGTTGGAATTGAAGGAATTCGGAGCTGATTCATAATTGAAGCGATGATTTTCATGGGTTTAGAGAGATGGTTTATGTTCCAATTGAGAATCAGCAAGGTTAGGATAGTCAGGTGTTGGTTTGTTGGCTGGATTGCAAGAATTCAGATGGGTTCAGGTCAAGGAAATGGAGAAATTGATGAAGATAATCATGGGTTTGATGTTGATTCTGTAATGAAGAAGAAGATCATGGTGATTGTTTCGATGGGGTTGTTATGAAATTGAAGTCACAGAGAAGATATGGTGGTAATTGAGATGAAATTCGAGATGGGTTTGATTCTCTGGTGGAAGTTATGAAGAACCAAAAGAAATTGGAGTTTGCGGATGTAAAAATTGAGATTTCAAATCAAGAGATGAGTTGATGGTGATGTTACTGCTATCTGTTGCAGTCAATGATCGAGAAGGGTTTTGAGTTGAATGAAGGAAGTGGTACTGTTGGTTCAGATTTGCAGGTGATGGCAGAGTTTGCTGGAAGAATTGATGTTGCTGCTACTGATGTTTGTTTTGAGCAAGAAATGAATTACACAGACAGGGAGGAATTGATGGTTTTCTGCTGTGATATCGCAATGGTGTGTGTGTGTATGTGTATGAACTCAGTTTTGCAGTAACAGGAGTTGGAGCAAGAAACCTGAGAAGAGAGAGTGCAGAATGGGTAAATAGATTGCAGGGAAAGCTGAAATGGAGTGATGCAGATGAGAGTATTGCAAAGTGGTCGAAGCTGGTGTTGTTGGTTGTTATTGCAAGTAGTCGCTGCAGGAAATGGCTCTGGTGGTAAAAGAGAGACATTGAATCGAGGCTTTGGATTGAGACAGAGATAAGCTTGTGGTGGTTCTGGTTGTTGAGGTCGAAATTAAAGCTCATAAGAAGCTAGTATGGTGATAAAATAGATTCAGCTGGATTGTTTAGCTGAGAATGAATTAAGAGCTTGGATGCAGTGTTGTTGCTTCCATAGGTTGCAGTTGCAACTGGTGATGCTGCTGCTAGGGATTGGCAGGATGTAGTGATGCTGAGAAGGCTAGAGCTGGATGATTTTGAAGCTGC
>NC_039366.1:52541686-52542072 GCF_003573695.1 Papaver somniferum
ACCTTTTTATGGTGGGAATGTAAGTGGGCAACCACAAATATGGGATGATACTTGTGCTCCTATTAATATTTCTTCTAGTTTGGTAGATGAAATGCAACAATTTATGGTCAGCAAGGAGCCAGTTTGTAGACAACCAAGCATGGAACCAGTTTCATCGACCGAATATGCTCATAGTATGTTTGGCCCAATTTCTGATCGTAGTTATGATCATTCACCCATTCAAAGGGAAGATGATTGGCCTAGCAATACTGAAATAAGTGATTCTACTTTTGCCTTGTCGAACGAGCTTTACAAACAAATGGAACATTATATTCAGAATTTGGATGGATCACTCCAAGAGCTTCAAAAAGGTGTTTCCAACTTAAGAAAAGGCATTGATGAATACA
>NC_039366.1:52542082-52632732 GCF_003573695.1 Papaver somniferum
AGAGGAAATGAATAGTTGTGTTGAAAATGACCAACCTTTGGAGATATTTGATGACATTAGTATAGTTGACTCAACTCTTGATCTTTATAATGATCAAGCACCTATTCATGAGGTACATGAGTATGATGAAACTAGTGTTTTACAGAACTTTGCAACAAGGTTTGAGTTTAATGAAGAAGAGTATGTTGAGAATGAAACCGTTATGACCAATATTGTGGAAGACACAATTGAGCTTGCAAAGGATTGTAATGAAGATATTGATGCCGAAATTTTGGTTAAGGCAGAAACGGACGAAGAATGGTTGCAAGGTTTGATAGAGGACCATGATATACAAGAGGTGAATAATTCACTTGAGTTTTTCAAGGATGAAGAGGATTCCGTGATACAAGAGATTGTGATAGGTTTGTCTAACCCTTTGCATATTGTTTCTTCTCCTTTACCTCTTATTGGTTTGAATGTATGTGCTTCGAGAATATTGTTGAATGACTTTGTTTCTCAATTTCCGCCATTAGAGATACTTGATTCTCATACTATGCAGGTTTTGGAACAAGAAACCGTGGAAGTTCCTAAATTCTATATTCTTTACCCACTTCCAAGTGTGGACAAGAATAAGTGTGGGGGGAACTTTTATCGGTTAATAGCTTCATTTCTGTTTTATATTACTAATATTTGTGCGAAGCTAGTGTTTGCAAAACAGGTGCTATGGGTGGATCCCCAACTTTTCCGATTATTGGTATATGAAGAATTCGTCTTACAAGTCGGGCCGATGACTTTAAACCAAGCGCTAAATGGGAGGCAACCCACTGGTTTTGTGTATCTATCTCTATCTTTTTATTTCTCAAGTCTTTTATCTTTATTTTCTTATTTTGGATATTTGCATATCAAAACTCCAACTTTTAGATATTTTTGAACAATTTAGAATAAGCACTAGCCTTTCTAAGTAGATGGAAATTTTTCTTGACGATGAGGTATATATTGGCTGAGTTGAGATTAGATGCCAACTAAATAACTTGTTTAGTGTTTATCCTCTATTGTTCAGAAATATCTATGAGTTGGAGTATCAGTTTTTATTATGCATTTTATTTTCTTATTGTGTATACATATCATGTTATGAATTTCCCATCTTGAACTTTACTTTGATTGACTAAATTTTACATGAGGACAATGTAAAGTTTAAGTGTGGGGGAGTGTTCTCATATAGAGTTTTTAGCCTTGTTAGTTTTACCTTGTGTTTATAAGAAAAAAAAAGTAGAAAAACTAAAAAAAAAAAAGATGATAAACTCCTAAGTCTAGAAACTTGTGCCTTACACTAATGGAAACATCGTGGTTGTAGGAGTTGAGGAACCCATTAGTAGAGTCTATTCATATGAAAACGAACAAAATATAAAAATAAATAACATGTTAGTTGTCACCATATCTCGGAGTCGTCACCATATCACGTTCTATTTTTATTTTTCCATATTTATCTATTGTTTCTCTAAGTGATTTGGTGGGACACCAGCATCGAATTGTTATCACTGCTAGGATGAAATAGAGTGATTGGGTTACTACAAAAAAAAAAGATACCAGACCAATTTGACCAAACGGTGTACATAAAAAAAATACACTTGGATAACAATATGTGTGTGTTCTCCCTGTCTCCGTCGCCTAAACAAGCGTGGAATGCAGGATCCATGGGAATTTCCATGTAATCTGTTGACAAGAATCATGCGCTTGGATCCAAAAGATCCAATCATATTGTCGATTTGAAAAAAAAAATATTATTATTATTGTGTTGAATAAAATCGATCACTGGTTCCCTTGTATATGTCAGTGAATTGATCTAGAATTAAGTTTGTCGACCGCTGGTTCCCTTGTATATGCCAGTCGTGTTGATATTAGTATTCAGACCAGTAGCTCAATCCAATAGGATTTTTAGGTTTGTTTTGGCAGTGACCTTCAGACAGATATGGGAAACACCGTTCACCTTAGTCAACAGTCCGCCACCATCTACTTTCTATATCCATCTTCTTAATCTTTTCATGTGATTGCGGTTGATTAGATTCCGAGTATTATGGTTGTCTTCAACTTTCCAAATAAAGCTATATCACTAATTTATGAATTGGATCTGAAAGTGGGTACTTCCTCTTGTAATCATTGATAGTATTCCAATTAATGAAAATATTTAATGCCATTCTTAAATTTTTACAGGTGGCTGGAGTTTGGAAGTATAGGTTTTGTAGGTACATCTCTTATAAACCTTCACGAGACTAAAACTCGTCCACTAGGGACACCTAGATGTTTAAAGGCTTGTTATTTATGCTAAGAGTAACCGTAGCCTCGACGACACGGAGTTGTATGTATGTTTTAGAATTGTTTTGTTTGATTTGCTCGAGGACTAGCAAAGTCTAAGTGTGGAGGAATTTGATAGGTGTCTAAAACACCAAATTTTATATCTAGTATTTATGCTTTCTTTACAAGTTTCTTGTAAATTATGTATCTTATGTTTGCTTTTGAGTTTAAATAGGTGTTTTGGAGTCACTAGAGCAAAAGAGGAAAAATACGAGCAAGAAGCGCAATTTTGGTCATTTCACATGCGAGCGATACCCGGAGCCCAGTCAAGGATAAGGGACAACCAGTTGGAGACAAATAAGAATTGCTAAAAACACCCATGGGTGTCGATAGCCGTCCCATACTTATAGACCTAGTTAGGTCGAACTCGGCTGTTTCAGACAGCATTTCTTTTCTCTTCAGCTGCAAAGGAGAAGCTATGGTGATTGTTGAGCAAATCGGTGAGGAGCTCGAAGATGGTTCTGAAATTGAGTGTCATTCAGGCTACGGTGGTGAGTTAGAAGACAAATTGGTAACAAACAGGATGAAGAATCATAACCTGGAATTTCTAAAGTTAGGGTTTGATTGAGAGTTGGAATTGAAGGAATTCGGAGCTGATTCATAATTGAAGCGATGATTTTCATGGGTTTAGAGAGATGGTTTATGTTCCAATTGAGAATCAGCAAGGTTAGGATAGTCAGGTGTTGGTTTGTTGGCTGGATTGCAAGAATTCAGATGGGTTCAGGTCAAGGAAATGGAGAAATTGATGAAGATAATCATGGGTTTGATGTTGATTCTGTAATGAAGAAGAAGATCATGGTGATTGTTTCGATGGGGTTGTTATGAAATTGAAGTCACAGAGAAGATATGGTGGTAATTGAGATGAAATTCGAGATGGGTTTGATTCTCTGGTGGAAGTTATGAAGAACCAAAAGAAATTGGAGTTTGCGGATGTAAAAATTGAGATTTCAAATCAAGAGATGAGTTGATGGTGATGTTACTGCTATCTGTTGCAGTCAATGATCGAGAAGGGTTTTGAGTTGAATGAAGGAAGTGGTACTGTTGGTTCAGATTTGCAGGTGATGGCAGAGTTTGCTGGAAGAATTGATGTTGCTGCTACTGATGTTTGTTTTGAGCAAGAAATGAATTACACAGACAGGGAGGAATTGATGGTTTTCTGCTGTGATATCGCAATGGTGTGTGTGTGTATGTGTATGAACTCAGTTTTGCAGTAACAGGAGTTGGAGCAAGAAACCTGAGAAGAGAGAGTGCAGAATGGGTAAATAGATTGCAGGGAAAGCTGAAATGGAGTGATGCAGATGAGAGTATTGCAAAGTGGTCGAAGCTGGTGTTGTTGGTTGTTATTGCAAGTAGTCGCTGCAGGAAATGGCTCTGGTGGTAAAAGAGAGACATTGAATCGAGGCTTTGGATTGAGACAGAGATAAGCTTGTGGTGGTTCTGGTTGTTGAGGTCGAAATTAAAGCTCATAAGAAGCTAGTATGGTGATAAAATAGATTCAGCTGGATTGTTTAGCTGAGAATGAATTAAGAGCTTGGATGCAGTGTTGTTGCTTCCATAGGTTGCAGTTGCAACTGGTGATGCTGCTGCTAGGGATTGGCAGGATGTAGTGATGCTGAGAAGGCTAGAGCTGGATGATTTTGAAGCTGCTAGATAAGCAAGAGAAGACAGAACCAGTGCCACTGAGGTTTGAGAAGCTGCAGTTTGCATTGTTGTAGTAGTGTGTTGCTGTTTTCTGTGGATTGATACAGATGCAGGGACTGAAAGAATGACCAGGACTTAGTCGGAAATGGCACAGAAACAGGGAAACTCTGACTGGATCGGTGTTCAGGCGAGTCAACTCAGTAAGTTATCCAGTACTTAGTCGGATGGACTTGGACCTGAATGATGGGCTGCCAGAGATTCGGTTTTGGCCGTGACCTAAACTTAGAAATTGGTCAGAGAAGGAAGGATATAAAAGGAACCTCTCTCTATTCAATGAGGATGATGATATTATCTCTTCTTTGATGATATTATCTCTTCTTCTATTTTGTTTCTTAGGGTTTAGAACATGATGCTTTCTTCTATGCTTTTTGCGATGAACTCCATTAATACAAGTAGATAATTTATTTTTATTGGTTAAAGATGTAGTGGAATTTTGAAAGCATGCTTTTTGATACGATGAATTAGTTTTCTCTCCATATTATCGTTCACTTTCTACGGTTTATAATAATTGCATGATTGACGTATTGCAATATGATTGAATATTTGTTTAGTTGAGTCTAGAATTGATTGAACTCACATCCATATCTATAGCTAATTTAGGGTTCATCGTCGAGCGATAACCTAGAATACGAGTAGCATGATGTGATTACAGATTGTAGTGATACTTTCTTGTAGTCATATGTAGAAATTGACTTTTGTCCGAATTGTCATGCGCAATGTATGACAATTGCATTGATTAGCCTATTTCTGAAACTTAATGCTCCTAGGAATTGAACTTAATTAGCGCAAGGCGTTAGGTTATTCTTTAGGTAGAATCACATACGCAGCTCTAATGTGTGTGTTGATGACTTAGGAAATTTACGGAGTATTCTTGCAATAAGATATTCTAGGGCTTTTGATGATAGCGAGATTAAATACGAATTCTATTCATATATTCAAAAAACTTGTTTACAATTGAAGATGAAACCTTTACCCAATATTTCACATCCTTGATTTGCGTGTTCACTTTTTATTGTTTTGCTTTAATCTTATTTTAGTTTATAAAAATCTGAAAACCCCCCTTGTTACTTATAAGATACCGAAACAAATTGACAATCCAAGACCTCTATGTGGGAACGATCCTTTCTTGCCCTTACTATATTTATATTTTGAGTAGTGAGAAAGTAATTTATTTTTGATGCCTACGACAACGATCAAATTTTGGCGCCGTTGTCGGGGAGGTAGCGGGTTGTTATTTGTTTTTGGTTTCTTAACCGAGTTTTGAGAATCTCGTTTTAGGTACCAATTTCTATGGACGGAGCATATTGGAGCAATCAATACGGCTTTCAACCTCAACAACATGACAACTATCACCCTTATGGAGAGTACAATCAAAACCAATTCTTTGGTTATGGTCAATACTCCACGTACCCTTTTAGTTATTCTCATACATGCCAACCTTTTTATGGTGGGAATGTAAGTGGGCAACCACAAATATGGGATGATACTTGTGCTCCTATTAATATTTCTTCTAGTTTGGTAGATGAAATGCAACAATTTATGGTCAGCAAGGAGCCAGTTTGTAGACAACCAAGCATGGAACCAGTTTCATCGACCGAATATGCTCATAGTATGTTTGGCCCAATTTCTGATCGTAGTTATGATCATTCACCCATTCAAAGGGAAGATGATTGGCCTAGCAATACTGAAATAAGTGATTCTACTTTTGCCTTGTCGAACGAGCTTTACAAACAAATGGAACATTATATTCAGAATTTGGATGGATCACTCCAAGAGCTTCAAAAAGGTGTTTCCAACTTAAGAAAAGGCATTGATGAATACACAGAGGAAATGAATAGTTGTGTTGAAAATGACCAACCTTTGGAGATATTTGATGACATTAGTATAGTTGACTCAACTCTTGATCTTTATAATGATCAAGCACCTATTCATGAGGTACATGAGTATGATGAAACTAGTGTTTTACAGAACTTTGCAACAAGGTTTGAGTTTAATGAAGAAGAGTATGTTGAGAATGAAACCGTTATGACCAATATTGTGGAAGACACAATTGAGCTTGCAAAGGATTGTAATGAAGATATTGATGCCGAAATTTTGGTTAAGGCAGAAACGGACGAAGAATGGTTGCAAGGTTTGATAGAGGACCATGATATACAAGAGGTGAATAATTCACTTGAGTTTTTCAAGGATGAAGAGGATTCCGTGATACAAGAGATTGTGATAGGTTTGTCTAACCCTTTGCATATTGTTTCTTCTCCTTTACCTCTTATTGGTTTGAATGTATGTGCTTCGAGAATATTGTTGAATGACTTTGTTTCTCGATTTCCGCCATTAGAGATACTTGATTCTCATACTATGCAGGTTTTGGAACAAGAAACCGTGGAAGTTCCTAAATTCTATATTCTTTACCCACTTCCAAGTGTGGACAAGAATAAGTGTGGGGGGAACTTTTATCGGTTAATAGCTTCATTTCTGTTTTATATTACTAATATTTGTGCGAAGCTAGTGTTTGCAAAACAGGTGCTATGGGTGGATCCCCAACTTTTCCGATTATTGGTATATGAAGAATTCGTCTTACAAGTCGGGCCGATGACTTTAAACCAAGCGCTAAATGGGAGGCAACCCACTGGTTTTGTGTATCTATCTCTATCTTTTTATTTCTCAAGTCTTTTATCTTTATTTTCTTATTTTGGATATTTGCATATCAAAACTCCAACTTTTAGATATTTTTGAACAATTTAGAATAAGCACTAGCCTTTCTAAGTAGATGGAAATTTTTCTTGACGATGAGGTATATATTGGCTGAGTTGAGATTAGATGCCAACTAAATAACTTGTTTAGTGTTTATCCTCTATTGTTCAGAAATATCTATGAGTTGGAGTATCAGTTTTTATTATGCATTTTATTTTCTTATTGTGTATACATATCATGTTATGAATTTCCCATCTTGAACTTTACTTTGATTGACTAAATTTTACATGAGGACAATGTAAAGTTTAAGTGTGGGGGAGTGTTCTCATATAGAGTTTTTAGCCTTGTTAGTTTTACCTTGTGTTTATAAGAAAAAAAAAGTAGAAAAACTAAAAAAAAAAAAGATGATAAACTCCTAAGTCTAGAAACTTGTGCCTTACACTAATGGAAACATCGTGGTTGTAGGAGTTGAGGAACCCATTAGTAGAGTCTATTCATATGAAAACGAACAAAATATAAAAATAAATAACATGTTAGTTGTCACCATATCTCGGAGTCGTCACCATATCACGTTCTATTTTTATTTTTCCATATTTATCTATTGTTTCTCTAAGTGATTTGGTGGGACACCAGCATCGAATTGTTATCACTGCTAGGATGAAATAGAGTGATTGGGTTACTACAAAAAAAAAAGATACCAGACCAATTTGACCAAACGGTGTACATAAAAAAAATACACTTGGATAACAATATGTGTGTGTTCTCCCTGTCTCCGTCGCCTAAACAAGCGTGGAATGCAGGATCCATGGGAATTTCCATGTAATCTGTTGACAAGAATCATGCGCTTGGATCCAAAAGATCCAATCATATTGTCGATTTGAAAAAAAAAATATTATTATTATTGTGTTGAATAAAATCGATCACTGGTTCCCTTGTATATGTCAGTGAATTGATCTAGAATTAAGTTTGTCGACCGCTGGTTCCCTTGTATATGCCAGTCGTGTTGATATTAGTATTCAGACCAGTAGCTCAATCCAATAGGATTTTTAGGTTTGTTTTGGCAGTGACCTTCAGACAGATATGGGAAACACCGTTCACCTTAGTCAACAGTCCGCCACCATCTACTTTCTATATCCATCTTCTTAATCTTTTCATGTGATTGCGGTTGATTAGATTCCGAGTATTATGGTTGTCTTCAACTTTCCAAATAAAGCTATATCACTAATTTATGAATTGGATCTGAAAGTGGGTACTTCCTCTTGTAATCATTGATAGTATTCCAATTAATGAAAATATTTAATGCCATTCTTAAATTTTTACAGGTGGCTGGAGTTTGGAAGTATAGGTTTTGTAGGTACATCTCTTATAAACCTTCACGAGACTAAAACTCGTCCACTAGGGACACCTAGATGTTTAAAGGCTTGTTATTTATGCTAAGAGTAACCGTAGCCTCGACGACACGGAGTTGTATGTATGTTTTAGAATTGTTTTGTTTGATTTGCTCGAGGACTAGCAAAGTCTAAGTGTGGAGGAATTTGATAGGTGTCTAAAACACCAAATTTTATATCTAGTATTTATGCTTTCTTTACAAGTTTCTTGTAAATTATGTATCTTATGTTTGCTTTTGAGTTTAAATAGGTGTTTTGGAGTCACTAGAGCAAAAGAGGAAAAGTACGAGCAAGAAGCGCAATTTTGGTCATTTCACATGCGAGCGATACCCGGAGCCCAGTCAAGGATAAGGGACAACCAGTTGGAGACAAATAAGAATTGCTAAAAACACCCATGGGTGTCGATAGCCGTCCCATACTTATAGACCTAGTTAGGTCGAACTCGGCTGTTTCAGACAGCATTTCTTTTCTCTTCAGCTGCAAAGGAGAAGCTATGGTGATTGTTGAGCAAATCGGTGAGGAGCTCGAAGATGGTTCTGAAATTGAGTGTCATTCAGGCTACGGTGGTGAGTTAGAAGACAAATTGGTAACAAACAGGATGAAGAATCATAACCTGGAATTTCTAAAGTTAGGGTTTGATTGAGAGTTGGAATTGAAGGAATTCGGAGCTGATTCATAATTGAAGCGATGATTTTCATGGGTTTAGAGAGATGGTTTATGTTCCAATTGAGAATCAGCAAGGTTAGGATAGTCAGGTGTTGGTTTGTTGGCTGGATTGCAAGAATTCAGATGGGTTCAGGTCAAGGAAATGGAGAAATTGATGAAGATAATCATGGGTTTGATGTTGATTCTGTAATGAAGAAGAAGATCATGGTGATTGTTTCGATGGGGTTGTTATGAAATTGAAGTCACAGAGAAGATATGGTGGTAATTGAGATGAAATTCGAGATGGGTTTGATTCTCTGGTGGAAGTTATGAAGAACCAAAAGAAATTGGAGTTTGCGGATGTAAAAATTGAGATTTCAAATCAAGAGATGAGTTGATGGTGATGTTACTGCTATCTGTTGCAGTCAATGATCGAGAAGGGTTTTGAGTTGAATGAAGGAAGTGGTACTGTTGGTTCAGATTTGCAGGTGATGGCAGAGTTTGCTGGAAGAATTGATGTTGCTGCTACTGATGTTTGTTTTGAGCAAGAAATGAATTACACAGACAGGGAGGAATTGATGGTTTTCTGCTGTGATATCGCAATGGTGTGTGTGTGTATGTGTATGAACTCAGTTTTGCAGTAACAGGAGTTGGAGCAAGAAACCTGAGAAGAGAGAGTGCAGAATGGGTAAATAGATTGCAGGGAAAGCTGAAATGGAGTGATGCAGATGAGAGTATTGCAAAGTGGTCGAAGCTGGTGTTGTTGGTTGTTATTGCAAGTAGTCGCTGCAGGAAATGGCTCTGGTGGTAAAAGAGAGACATTGAATCGAGGCTTTGGATTGAGACAGAGATAAGCTTGTGGTGGTTCTGGTTGTTGAGGTCGAAATTAAAGCTCATAAGAAGCTAGTATGGTGATAAAATAGATTCAGCTGGATTGTTTAGCTGAGAATGAATTAAGAGCTTGGATGCAGTGTTGTTGCTTCCATAGGTTGCAGTTGCAACTGGTGATGCTGCTGCTAGGGATTGGCAGGATGTAGTGATGCTGAGAAGGCTAGAGCTGGATGATTTTGAAGCTGCGAGATAAGCAAGAGAAGACAGAACCAGTGCCACTGAGGTTTGAGAAGCTGCAGTTTGCATTGTTGTAGTAGTGTGTTGCTGTTTTCTGTGGATTGATACAGATGCAGGGACTGAAAGAATGACCAGGACTTAGTCGGAAATGGCACAGAAACAGGGAAACTCTGACTGGATCGGTGTTCAGGCGAGTCAACTCAGTAAGTTATCCAGTACTTAGTCGGATGGACTTGGACCTGAATGATGGGCTGCCAGAGATTCGGTTTTGGCCGTGACCTAAACTTAGAAATTGGTCAGAGAAGGAAGGATATAAAAGGAACCTCTCTCTATTCAATGAGGATGATGATATTATCTCTTCTTTGATGATATTATCTCTTCTTCTATTTTGTTTCTTAGGGTTTAGAACATGATGCTTTCTTCTATGCTTTTTGCGATGAACTCCATTAATACAAGTAGATAATTTATTTTTATTGGTTAAAGATGTAGTGGAATTTTGAAAGCATGCTTTTTGATACGATGAATTAGTTTTCTCTCCATATTATCGTTCACTTTCTACGGTTTATAATAATTGCATGATTGACGTATTGCAATATGATTGAATATTTGTTTAGTTGAGTCTAGAATTGATTGAACTCACATCCATATCTATAGCTAATTTAGGGTTCATCGTCGAGCGATAACCTAGAATACGAGTAGCATGATGTGATTACAGATTGTAGTGATACTTTCTTGTAGTCATATGTAGAAATTGACTTTTGTCCGAATTGTCATGCGCAATGTATGACAATTGCATTGATTAGCCTATTTCTGAAACTTAATGCTCCTAGGAATTGAACTTAATTAGCGCAAGGCGTTAGGTTATTCTTTAGGTAGAATCACATACGCAGCTCTAATGTGTGTGTTGATGACTTAGGAAATTTACGGAGTATTCTTGCAATAAGATATTCTAGGGCTTTTGATGATAGCGAGATTAAATACGAATTCTATTCATATATTCAAAAAACTTGTTTACAATTGAAGATGAAACCTTTACCCAATATTTCACATCCTTGATTTGCGTGTTCACTTTTTATTGTTTTGCTTTAATCTTATTTTAGTTTATAAAAATCTGAAAACCCCCCTTGTTACTTATAAGATACCGAAACAAATTGACAATCCAAGACCTCTATGTGGGAACGATCCTTTCTTGCCCTTACTATATTTATATTTTGAGTAGTGAGAAAGTAATTTATTTTTGATGCCTACGACAACGATCAAATTTTGGCGCCGTTGTCGGGGAGGTAGCGGGTTGTTATTTGTTTTTGGTTTCTTAACCGAGTTTTGAGAATCTCGTTTTAGGTACCAATTTCTATGGACGGAGCATATTGGAGCAATCAATACGGCTTTCAACCTCAACAACATGACAACTATCACCCTTATGGAGAGTACAATCAAAACCAATTCTTTGGTTATGGTCAATACTCCACGTACCCTTTTAGTTATTCTCATACATGCCAACCTTTTTATGGTGGGAATGTAAGTGGGCAACCACAAATATGGGATGATACTTGTGCTCCTATTAATATTTCTTCTAGTTTGGTAGATGAAATGCAACAATTTATGGTCAGCAAGGAGCCAGTTTGTAGACAACCAAGCATGGAACCAGTTTCATCGACCGAATATGCTCATAGTATGTTTGGCCCAATTTCTGATCGTAGTTATGATCATTCACCCATTCAAAGGGAAGATGATTGGCCTAGCAATACTGAAATAAGTGATTCTACTTTTGCCTTGTCGAACGAGCTTTACAAACAAATGGAACATTATATTCAGAATTTGGATGGATCACTCCAAGAGCTTCAAAAAGGTGTTTCCAACTTAAGAAAAGGCATTGATGAATACAGAGAGGAAATGAATAGTTGTGTTGAAAATGACCAACCTTTGGAGATATTTGATGACATTAGTATAGTTGACTCAACTCTTGATCTTTATAATGATCAAGCACCTATTCATGAGGTACATGAGTATGATGAAACTAGTGTTTTACAGAACTTTGCAACAAGGTTTGAGTTTAATGAAGAAGAGTATGTTGAGAATGAAACCGTTATGACCAATATTGTGGAAGACACAATTGAGCTTGCAAAGGATTGTAATGAAGATATTGATGCCGAAATTTTGGTTAAGGCAGAAACGGACGAAGAATGGTTGCAAGGTTTGATAGAGAACCATGATATACAAGAGGTGAATAATTCACTTGAGTTTTTCAAGGATGAAGAGGATTCCGTGATACAAGAGATTGTGATAGGTTTGTCTAACCCTTTGCATATTGTTTCTTCTCCTTTACCTCTTATTGGTTTGAATGTATGTGCTTCGAGAATATTGTTGAATGACTTTGTTTCTCGATTTCCGCCATTAGAGATACTTGATTCTCATACTATGCAGGTTTTGGAACAAGAAACCGTGGAAGTTCCTAAATTCTATATTCTTTACCCACTTCCAAGTGTGGACAAGAATAAGTGTGGGGGGAACTTTTATCGGTTAATAGCTTCATTTCTGTTTTATATTACTAATATTTGTGCGAAGCTAGTGTTTGCAAAACAGGTGCTATGGGTGGATCCCCAACTTTTCCGATTATTGGTATATGAAGAATTCGTCTTACAAGTCGGGCCGATGACTTTAAACCAAGCGCTAAATGGGAGGCAACCCACTGGTTTTGTGTATCTATCTCTATCTTTTTATTTCTCAAGTCTTTTATCTTTATTTTCTTATTTTGGATATTTGCATATCAAAACTCCAACTTTTAGATATTTTTGAACAATTTAGAATAAGCACTAGCCTTTCTAAGTAGATGGAAATTTTTCTTGACGATGAGGTATATATTGGCTGAGTTGAGATTAGATGCCAACTAAATAGCTTGTTTAGTGTTTATCCTCTATTGTTCAGAAATATCTATGAGTTGGAGTATCAGTTTTTATTATGCATTTTATTTTCTTATTGTGTATACATATCATGTTATGAATTTCCCATCTTGAACTTTACTTTGATTGACTAAATTTTACATGAGGACAATGTAAAGTTTAAGTGTGGGGGAGTGTTCTCATATAGAGTTTTTAGCCTTGTTAGTTTTACCTTGTGTTTATAAGAAAAAAAAAGTAGAAAAACTAAAGAAAAAAAAGATGATAAACTCCTAAGTCTAGAAACTTGTGCCTTACACTAATGGAAACATCGTGGTTGTAGGAGTTGAGGAACCCATTAGTAGAGTCTATTCATATGAAAACGAACAAAATATAAAAATAAATAACATGTTAGTTGTCACCATATCTCGGAGTCGTCACCATATCACGTTCTATTTTTATTTTTCCATATTTATCTATTGTTTCTCTAAGTGATTTGGTGGGACACCAGCATCGAATTGTTATCACTGCTAGGATGAAATAGAGTGATTGGGTTACTACAAAAAAAAAAAGATACCAGACCAATTTGACCAAACGGTGTACATAAAAAAAATACACTTGGATAACAATATGTGTGTGTTCTCCCTGTCTCCGTCGCCTAAACAAGCGTGGAATGCAGGATCCATGGGAATTTCCATGTAATCTGTTGACAAGAATCATGCGCTTGGATCCAAAAGATCCAATCATATTGTCGATTTGAAAAAAAAAATATTATTATTATTGTGTTGAATAAAATCGATCACTGGTTCCCTTGTATATGTCAGTGAATTGATCTAGAATTAAGTTTGTCGACCGCTGGTTCCCTTGTATATGCCAGTCGTGTTGATATTAGTATTCAGACCAGTAGCTCAATCCAATAGGATTTTTAGGTTTGTTTTGGCAGTGACCTTCAGACAGATATGGGAAACACCGTTCACCTTAGTCAACAGTCCGCCACCATCTACTTTCTATATCCATCTTCTTAATCTTTTCATGTGATTGCGGTTGATTAGATTCCGAGTATTATGGTTGTCTTCAACTTTCCAAATAAAGCTATATCACTAATTTATGAATTGGATCTGAAAGTGGGTACTTCCTCTTGTAATCATTGATAGTATTCCAATTAATGAAAATATTTAATGCCATTCTTAAATTTTTACAGGTGGCTGGAGTTTGGAAGTATAGGTTTTGTAGGTACATCTCTTATAAACCTTCACGAGACTAAAACTCGTCCACTAGGGACACCTAGATGTTTAAAGGCTTGTTATTTATGCTAAGAGTAACCGTAGCCTCGACGACACGGAGTTGTATGTATGTTTTAGAATTGTTTTGTTTGATTTGCTCGAGGACTAGCAAAGTCTAAGTGTGGAGGAATTTGATAGGTGTCTAAAACACCAAATTTTATATCTAGTATTTATGCTTTCTTTACAAGTTTCTTGTAAATTATGTATCTTATGTTTGCTTTTGAGTTTAAATAGGTGTTTTGGAGTCACTAGAGCAAAAGAGGAAAAATACGAGCAAGAAGCGCAATTTTGGTCATTTCACATGCGAGCGATACCCGGAGCCCAGTCAAGGATAAGGGACAACCAGTTGGAGACAAATAAGAATTGCTAAAAACACCCATGGGTGTCGATAGCCGTCCCATACTTATAGACCTAGTTAGGTCGAACTCGGCTGTTTCAGACAGCATTTCTTTTCTCTTCAGCTGCAAAGGAGAAGCTATGGTGATTGTTGAGCAAATCGGTGAGGAGCTCGAAGATGGTTCTGAAATTGAGTGTCATTCAGGCTACGGTGGTGAGTTAGAAGACAAATTGGTAACAAACAGGATGAAGAATCATAACCTGGAATTTCTAAAGTTAGGGTTTGATTGAGAGTTGGAATTGAAGGAATTCGGAGCTGATTCATAATTGAAGCGATGATTTTCATGGGTTTAGAGAGATGGTTTATGTTCCAATTGAGAATCAGCAAGGTTAGGATAGTCAGGTGTTGGTTTGTTGGCTGGATTGCAAGAATTCAGATGGGTTCAGGTCAAGGAAATGGAGAAATTGATGAAGATAATCATGGGTTTGATGTTGATTCTGTAATGAAGAAGAAGATCATGGTGATTGTTTCGATGGGGTTGTTATGAAATTGAAGTCACAGAGAAGATATGGTGGTAATTGAGATGAAATTCGAGATGGGTTTGATTCTCTGGTGGAAGTTATGAAGAACCAAAAGAAATTGGAGTTTGCGGATGTAAAAATTGAGATTTCAAATCAAGAGATGAGTTGATGGTGATGTTACTGCTATCTGTTGCAGTCAATGATCGAGAAGGGTTTTGAGTTGAATGAAGGAAGTGGTACTGTTGGTTCAGATTTGCAGGTGATGGCAGAGTTTGCTGGAAGAATTGATGTTGCTGCTACTGATGTTTGTTTTGAGCAAGAAATGAATTACACAGACAGGGAGGAATTGATGGTTTTCTGCTGTGATATCGCAATGGTGTGTGTGTGTATGTGTATGAACTCAGTTTTGCAGTAACAGGAGTTGGAGCAAGAAACCTGAGAAGAGAGAGTGCAGAATGGGTAAATAGATTGCAGGGAAAGCTGAAATGGAGTGATGCAGATGAGAGTATTGCAAAGTGGTCGAAGCTGGTGTTGTTGGTTGTTATTGCAAGTAGTCGCTGCAGGAAATGGCTCTGGTGGTAAAAGAGAGACATTGAATCGAGGCTTTGGATTGAGACAGAGATAAGCTTGTGGTGGTTCTGGTTGTTGAGGTCGAAATTAAAGCTCATAAGAAGCTAGTATGGTGATAAAATAGATTCAGCTGGATTGTTTAGCTGAGAATGAATTAAGAGCTTGGATGCAGTGTTGTTGCTTCCATAGGTTGCAGTTGCAACTGGTGATGCTGCTGCTAGGGATTGGCAGGATGTAGTGATGCTGAGAAGGCTAGAGCTGGATGATTTTGAAGCTGCGAGATAAGCAAGAGAAGACAGAACCAGTGCCACTGAGGTTTGAGAAGCTGCAGTTTGCATTGTTGTAGTAGTGTGTTGCTGTTTTCTGTGGATTGATACAGATGCAGGGACTGAAAGAATGACCAGGACTTAGTCGGAAATGGCACAGAAACAGGGAAACTCTGACTGGATCGGTGTTCAGGCGAGTCAACTCAGTAAGTTATCCAGTACTTAGTCGGATGGACTTGGACCTGAATGATGGGCTGCCAGAGATTCGGTTTTGGCCGTGACCTAAACTTAGAAATTGGTCAGAGAAGGAAGGATATGAAAGGAACCTCTCTCTATTCAATGAGGATGATGATATTATCTCTTCTTCTACTTTTGTTTCTTAGGGTTTAGAACATGATGCTTTCTTCTATGCTTTTTGTGATGAACTCCATTAATACAAGTAGATAATTTATTTTTATTGGTTAAAGATGTAGTGGAATTTTGAAAGCATGCTTTTTGATACGATGAATTAGTTTTCTCTCCATATTATCGTTCACTTTCTACGGTTTATAATAATTGCATGATTGACGTATTGCAATATGATTGAATATTTGTTTAGTTGAGTCTAGAATTGATTGAACTCACATCCATATCTATAGCTAATTTAGGGTTCATCATCGAGTGATAACCTTGAATACGAGTAGTATGATGTGATTACAGATTATAGTGATACTTTCTTGTAGTCATACGTAGAAATTGAACTTTGTCCGAATTGTCATGCGCGATATATGACAATTGCATTGATTAGCCTATTTCTGAAACTTAATGCTCCTAGGAATTGAACTTAATTAGCGCAAGGCGTTAGGTTATTCTTTAGGTAGAATCACATACACAGCTCTAATGTGTGTGTTGATGACTTAGGAAATTTACGGAGTATTCTTGCAATAAGGTATTCTAGGGCTTTTGATGATAGCGAGATTAAATACGAATTATATTCATATATTCAAAAAACTTGTTTACAATTGAAGATGAAACCTTTACCCGATATTTCACATCCTTGATTTGCGTGTTTACTTTTTATTGTTTTGCTTTAATCTTATTTTAGTTTATAAAAATCTGAAAACCCCCCTTGTTACTTATAAGATACCGAAACAAATTGACAATCCAAGATCTCTCTGTGGGAACGATCCTTTCTTGCCCTTGCTTCATTATATATTTTGAGTAGTAAGAAAGCGTAATTATTTTTGACGCCTACGACAGCGATCATCCTCTAAGAATGTTTCAATGGTTGAAATGAGAGTATAGATTAAATAACCAATGATGGATATAAGCATTGTGTAGCAACACATATATGTATAAGTCCTTTTTCCTTGAACCGAAGTTTGCGAACTTTGTTGATCAAGAGAACCTGAACAAGAGCCGTGAACTCCGTCCGCGAACTCAATCCGCAAACTGGCGGAAGTTCTCGACCCGAGAAAATCTGCTGGAGTTTGAGAACTCCTTCCGGGAACTTAAGTCCGCGAACTAAGTCTGCGAACTTAAGATGGTTATATCTAAAGACGATTGTTTGTGAACTTATTTATATTATCTAAGGAATGCTAAATGAAAACCGTGGCTATATAGGTCATGAACCGATTCGAGTGAATCAAATCGTTTTTGCTTCGATTGTGTCTTGTGAAGTTACATAAGATTTCCTTATAATTGAACAACTCTCTAACTAGTTCATTTGAGTCATTTGGACTAGTTATGGTGAAGAAGACAATGGTTGATATGAAAGTGCTCATATGGCTAACCATTTGGTTAACAATTGTTGAACCAACAAATGTTCATGTTTGGGTACGGTTACATAAACCCAAAATAGTACATTTCATTTGTGTGTAACAAACTAAGTTTTCGATCCAACGGTTGGAAGATATTAGCTTGAATCTAGTTGCATAGCTAAAGTCGATTCTCATTTAACCTTTGGTTTCTTCTTAAAAACCAGGTTAACGACTTAAAGATTTTATTGGGATTGTGAAGCCAGACTGATACTACTTTCTCGTAGTTGTGTGATCTGATCTTGCTGATTCTATCGTTTTGAGTTCAATCGTAACGATTGGCTTGAGATCTTTATCTCCGATAGGCAAGATAGAAAAGTAGTCACAAACATCTTCGTCTCATCGTTTGTGATTCCACAATATCTTCTTTCGCCGCGTCGATTAAGATTATTGTGAGGTGATTGATAATACTAGGTTGTTCTTCGGGAATATAAGTCCGGGTTATCAATTGGTTCATGTTCACCTTGATTTATCAAAACACGGAACAAAACTTGTAGGTTTATCAGTGGGAGATAGATTTATCTATTTTGTATACTTTTCTGTGTGATACAGATTTGTTTATTAAAGTCTTCGACTTTGGGTCGTAGCAACTCTTAGTTGTGGGTGAGATCAGCTAAGGGAATCAAGTGTGTAGTATCCTGCTGGGATCAGAGATGTAAGTAGCACAATTGTACCTTGAATCAGTGTGAGATTGATTGGGGTTCAACTACAGTTCAGACGGAAGTTAGTTTGTAGTAGGCTAGTGTCTGTAGCAGCTTAATACAGTGTGATGTTCAATCTGGACTAGGTCCCGGGGTTTTTCTACATTTGCGGTTTCCTCGTTAACAAAATTCAGGTGTCTGTGTTATTTCTACTCCGCATTATATTTTGTTATATAATTGAAATATCACAGTTTGTGCGTTTGAATCAATCAATTGGAAATCCGACCTTTGGTTGTTGATTGAAATTGATTGATCCTTGAACATTGGTCTTTGGTACCGTTCAAGTGATTTCTCTTGTGTTCAATTAGACTCGCAGATTTCTATTTGCTTGAGAAAGAATTGAATCGAGAAAGAGAGAAAAAACTCTTTGATATACTTTTTGTAGATTGAGTCTTGTTGATTCTCTTAAAAGTATATTGGAGTTTGTCCATACAAATTGCTAAGCGAAATATTGGGGGTGGTTGTTGTACCCGCTTTTTCAATTGGTATCAGAGCAGGAAAACACGTTCAAGACCTTACAAGTCTGTGTTTGTAGCGATCCGACTCTATGGATAATCATAATATCTCTGATAATGCAACATCAGTTCAGAGTCCTCCTCGTGAGTTTCAAAGTCGTAGAGCTCCTAAAAGGGACGTTGTCTCCTGTCCGTTGTCTGAATCTGCGCTCAACTGGTAGAAATCTCTTGATGATCAGTTGGATGATCTTTCAGATGATAGTGATTCAGAAGAAGGACAAATTCTTGATGAGGAGGTCTCTCAGTATATCAAGTTGTTTGATTGTGACTTGAAATAAAAAAAGTCAACAACTTGCTTGAGAAAATACATGGCTCCTCTTTTTCAAGAAAACAGAAAATTGAGAAAACTCTTTAAGGGATATGATTGTTGATATAAACTCTTACAATTTATTTTTAAAGATCGTGATGAAGATGTACGCTCAAAAAGTTCCGAATATGACAATCTTCTGGGAAATCTCTTTGTGTTGAAAGAAAAACTAGCGGAATTTGAAGCAAGATATGACTCTCAACAAAAATGTTTTAATGACAAAGAACTTAGTCTTCTCGCCAAAGAAAAATCCTTGGAGACTGACCTTGTTGCTGCACTTGATAAAGTGAAATCACTGGAAGAGAATCTGAGTAGATTCAATTCTAGCTCTACAAAATTATCCTCTATGATTGGACCATGTAAAGAACATCGTGATACACGTGGTCTGGGCTATAAAGGAATAAACGCTCCTGGGATTCTCTTCATGTTGGAGCATTACTCAGTCGAACTCGCATGCGTTGCTATCTCAAGCATGTTTGTAAATGTTAGTGATCAAAACTATGAGTCTTGATTTCTAGTCTACTATAGCTAAGGTCTCGGACTAGGATAGAAAGTGTAGTTGAGCCCAAGAACTCCATGGCAATCATCATACAAGACGAAGGACTACTCAAGGAACCGGTGGATCTTCATCGAAAGTATATTGGAGTTTGTCCATACAGATTACTAAGCGAAATATTGGGTGTGGTTGTTGTACCCCCACTTTTTCAATTGGTATCAGAGCAGGCAAACACGTTCAAGACCTCACAAGTCTGTGTTTGTAGCGATCTGACTCTATGGACAGAGGTGATATCTCAATTAACGTACCACCAGTCTTCGACGACTCTAATTACTTATGGTGGAAAATTGTTATGCGAGCTTTTCTTCAAGCACGTGATTTTCAATCATGGGTATATGTTGTTAATGGCTATAATGCTCCCGTCGTGGCAGTTGGAGATGTAAACGTTCCCAAGCCTATTGGTGAATACACCCCTGCCGAGATAAATGCTACAAAGTAAAATTCCGACGGTTTGAATGCCATTATACATGCCATTACCCCAAATCTTCAGCACCGTGTGTCAAATTGCACGAGGTCTAAAGATGCGTGGGATATATTAGAAACCGTATTCGAAGGTAACTCCAGTGAAAAGGAAGCTAGGATTCAAAACCTTAATTCCGATTGGGAAAACCTTCGTATGATAGATGAAGAAACATTTGATGAGTTTAATCACAAAGTGTATGAAATTGTTAATGCATCTCTTGCATTGGGTAAGACTATTCCTGAAAAGGACATTGTGATGAAAATTCTCAGATCGCTTCCATCTAGATACGACTCTAAGAAGCATGCCATCGTTGAGGGAAATAACCTTGATAATCTCTCCAGAAGTACGCTGGTTGGGAAGCTTAAGATCTTTGATCACGAACATTCATCCAAAACTAAGGATGTTGCGTTCAAAGCACAAAAGGACACTAAGTTACTTGATAAGAGTAAAAAAAGTGTATATCTCTGAAGATGATCACTCTGAGACAGATTCATCAGATGAAGATCTTGACAAGTCAGTCTCGATGATCACAAGACAGTTTAGGGATCTTCTGTTGAAGAGAAGTAAACGGTTCTCCAGAGATAAGCCTAAAGCATCAGTTAAACCTCATAATCGTATTCCTCCTAAAAACAGGGAAACAGATGAAACTGATGATGAGGATATGCCTCAGTGCTTTAAGTGTAAGGGATTTGGTCATTTTGCAAACGAGTGCCCAAATCGTAGAAAATACACCGGGAACAAAGGTCTTGCTGCAACTCTTGATGAAATGTCTGACAACTATGATTCCAATGAAGACGAGAAATCAAGTGTTGCACTTCTTTGTGAAAATATTGATTTTGATAACTGTACCAATACATACATCAATCTCAATATTCTTTCAAAAGAGAACCCAACTAATCTGGAAGAAAATAATGACTCATTTCTTGGAAACTCTGTTTGTAATGTTTCAGGTTCCACCATGTGTCTAACTGCGTGCATATCTCAGAAGCCTGAATTTTATCCTAGTTTGACATGCTCGTATTGTTCTCTAAAGGGTCACAAACTTTCAAGGTGTTACAAGTACAAACACCAATTGAGGCGCGTCAACAAACTTCAATGAAGAGCAAATCAACTAGAAAATAGGCCTAAACTTGATCAGAAGACCGCTGAGGTATGTAGGATCTTATCTTCATCTAAGAAGTTAGTTTCCAAGGATAAACCAAGACCATTAAAGAAGAGAGTATGGTCGAATCGTTTTGATAGACAGAGGTCTGTGGATTCCTCTCAAGAGGAAAATGGTGGACAAATTGTTGTTCACCGCAACACAACTTGATTGTATTGTTTTGAAAATCTTGTCTCATGTGCCTGATCAAAAGAGATAATGATTTTGTACCGCTCGGGCTTTAGGAAAAGTTTTCTTTCTTCTTTTCTTAGTTTTTGTTATTCTCTGTCTATCAACAAAGGAGGGTTATTATCGACAATTCTACTCTTTATATGGTTGTGAGTTGGACTTGTACGAACCTGTTTAAAGACTTCGAAACCCTACATTCTTTTTCCTTCCTCAAAACCTCTTTTTATCTCAAGACTACTTGTTGAGTTCAATTTGTGATTTCCTCTCACAAACTCATTCGTATGGATACTCCAAGCATGATGTCTTCTGATGGAAAAAGATGTTAATACGATTGTTAAGCCATCAATCATGAAGGAAAAAGAGAAATCCCCGTTACCTCCTACCTTGAAAACAAAAAGAAGGAATGTGAGGAAGCCAAGAGCCGTTCCTTCAAACTCACACAAGTTTTCTGGTGTTCTTGAAGAGTTGAAGGAGATGCGAAAGGAGATTCAATAAATAAAGGCTTTTGTGTATAAGACTTATGAGATTCAGAAGGCCCTGGTTCGACAACATCAACCGAGAAGGTTTATTGATATAAACTCCTACCTTAATGAACCATATGTCCCAATGGATGCTGACGACAAGGAGTTCGGGGACGATAAAGAATTCTTCAAAGGTCTTAATGCCTAGTAAATCTTCTATCTTCTTTTTTTTTGTTAGAAGAATAACTAGAGTTTGGAATAGCCATTATTGTAATTACACATAGCTATGACCAACGTTTTCATCTTCATGTTTTTAGATTTATTGGTTTAAATTCTAAATTTGTTTGGAAGATAATTTTTTGTAGTATTAATCTTTATGGTTTTATATATTGAAAATTTGTTATGAGATATGTGTGTTTACATCCGTGAATTATGATTGTCCCATACCTTGTCAAAAGTAAAGTCTTTCGTATGTCGATATGCATGTATTGATAAAAGAATGAATAGACTTTTGACAAATACAAAAGTTAAGCCTATTATGTCAATTATTGATGGAAGATAGGTTAAAATCTTTTGTTTGCAAGGATTATGTCTATTGAATGTCGTTATGCGAATAGTGATGGAAAATAGAATGAATCCTTGTGTATTCCGTAGTATTGATCTTTCCTGATCCATATTTTATGTATTACTGTGAGGCTCTGTAAAGTGTCTTATGAGTATTGAACGACCAAGTTGATTATTTTTATGATTAGCTATGTTGTTGTTCCGTGAGGTACTTTATGTCGAGCATATTCAACTAAATTAATCATCTTGTTTGGTTATTTAGTTGTTGCTCCGTAAGTTTTCTTATGTTGAGCATGACCAATTAAATTGATTACTTTTGTGATTAGTTTGGTTGTGTATTTCGATTAGATTAATCATGGGTTCCCTTGTGATTAATCTAATTGTATGTTTTTAAGTCTCCATAAGTTCACTTATGTTGAGCATTCGTCGATTAAATTAATCATGGGTTCTCTCGTGGTTAGTTTAATTGAATATTTTTGGATTCAAATTCATACTTGTATTTGATTTGTTATGTCCAAAGAAATCCTTCTTTTCTTTCGAAATTAAGGTCGCTCTTGTTGTTCTTTCGGGAATGACATTTTATGGGGGAGAGTTCTTAATTGAACTTGTGCTTAATTACCAAATATTTGTGGGGAGTGCGGCTGTGGAATATTATAGGGGTTATCTTGTATCTTTACTGAAAAAGCGGGGGTCTAACAACACCACCCAATATTTCGCTTAGCAATCTGTATGGACAAACTCGAATATACTTTTAAGAGAATCAACAAGACTCAATCAATTAAAAGTATATCAACGAGTTTATATCTCTCTCTTGATTTGATTTCCTAAAACATAAACTGCAAGTACTAATCAAATACAAGGAATAACTTGGATGGTACCAAAGACCAATATCCAAGTGTCAATCAATATCAATCAACAACCGTTAGGTCGGATTCTCCAATTGATTGATCTAATGCACAACCTGTATTATTTCAATTATAAAGATAAAACAATATAATGCGGAAATTGAAATAACACAGACACCAGAAATTTTGTTAACAAAGAAACCGCAAATGCAGAAAAACCCCGGGACCTAGTCCAGATTGAACACACTGTATTAAGCCGCTACAGACACTATCCTACTCCAAGCTAACTTTGGACTGGACTGTAGTTGAACCCAAATCAGTCTCCCACTGATCCAAGGTACAGTTGTACTCCCTACGCCTCTGATCCCAGCAGGATACTGCGCACTTGATTCCCTTAGCTGATCTCACCCACAACTAAGAGTTGCTACGACCCAAAATCGCAGGCTTTGATAATAAACAAATATGTCTCACACATACAAGTTTATCAAAGGATCAATCTGTCTCCCACAGAAAAACCCTAAAGTTTTTGTTCCGTCTTTTGATAATAATCAAGGTGAACAGGAACCAATTGATAATCCGGTCTTATATTCCCGAAGAACATCCTAGATTAATCAATCACCTCACAACAATATTAATCGTATGGTAGCGAAACAAGATGTTGTGGAATCACAAACAATGAGACGAAGATGTTTGTGATTACTTTTTATATCTTGTCCATCGGAGATATCAAATATCATGCCGATCAATCTGATTGTACTCGTACGATAGAAGATGCAAGATCAGATCACACAACTATGATAAAAGTAGTATCGGTCTGTCTTCACAATCCCAATGAAGTCTTTAAGTCGTTAACCTGGTTTTAGAAGAAGAAAACCAAAGGTTAAAGGAGAACCGACTCTAGTACGCAAACTAGTATCACACGTAAGGTGTGGGGATTAGTTTTGCACAATACTAGATGTCTCCTTTATATAGTCTTTCAAATCAGGGTTTTGCCTTGGTAACAAAGCAATCAATATTCATCGTTAGATGAAAACCTGATTTAGATTCAAGCTAATATTTCTCAACCGTTAGATCGAAAACTTAGCTTGTTATACACAAATGAACTGCACGCTTCTAGGTTTGTTAACTGTACCCAAACGTGTGCATTGTTTATTCAACAATAGTTAACCAAAAGGTTAGCCATATGAGCATTTCATACCAACCATGGTCTTCTTCACCATAACTAGTTCAAATTACTCAAATGAACTAGTTAGAGAGTTGTTTAATTGCAAGGAAATCTTATGTAACTACACATGACAAAATTGAAGCAAAGATAATTTGATTCACTTGAATCGGTTCATGAACTTTTATAGCCACAGTTTGCAAACTGCATTCCTTGGTCTTTTTAAAGTTTAAGTTCAGATATATAACCTTCTCAAGTTCGCACACTAGGTTCGCGGACTTAAGGAACCGGACAGAGTTTACAAACTCCAGCAGAAATTCTCGGGATGAGAACTTCGTCGGTTCGCGGACTGGGTTCACGGACTTAGCTCACGCAAGTAGTTTGTCAACTCCAGAAGAAATTCTCGGGTTTGAGAACTTCGGCAGTTCGCGGACTGAGTTTGCGGACTTGGCACTTGTCATTATTCTGGTTCTCTTGATCAACAAAGTTCGAAAACTTTGGTTCAAGGAATAGGACTTATACATAAATGTGTTTCCACAACAATGCTTATGTGCATCATTGGTTATGTAATCTAAACTCTTATTCCAATTATTGAAACATTCTTAGAGGACGTTATACAGTTGTTACACAATTTCTCGTCAAAGCAATTTTCAAAGTGATTGAAACATATCATGACTTTCGTCACTAGGTAAAGATAAACTTGGTCGAAGCGAAAATCTTACCAACACATATTTCGAGATATAGATAGGCGAGGTATACTCGGCTCGAAATACCAAATGTGTATAATCTAAGTCTATATATATAGCATACGATTTTTTGTCTCAAGAAGTAGGAGATAGAGTAAATAGATTTTTGAGTGACAGATAAGTTCAAGTCTTCACATACCTTTTTGTCGAGAAGTTCCACCGGTTCCTTGAGTAGTTCTTCTACTTGTATGATGAATCGCCATGAATTCCTTGAGCTCAACTACACTTCCTATCCTAGTCCGAGACTTAGCTATAATAGACTAGAAATCAAGACTTATAGTTTTGATCACTAACATTGACAAACATGCTTGAGGTAGAAACGCATGCGATTTCGACCGAGCAATGCTCTAACAATCTCCCCGTTTGTCAATTTTAGTGACAAAACTATCAATACATATGGAATACAAAAAAGATAAAAAAACTTAAGTAGCTCCTATTCCACATGTCTAATCTTCAACATTCCTCGAAATTTTCGTCACTTCCAAGTACTCCAATGATCCCAAAGGTTGTAAGTTTAGCATCACCGATGTTGAAGATCTGTAGCTATAACAATGAGAAAGCTTCAGTCTCGATCATTGTTATACAGTGTCATAGTATTATTACACAGCATCAAAGTTCAATTGTATCACAACTTCAACAATAATACTATGGTGATATGTATCACTCCCCCTTAGTCAATACTCCATCTCATATGGAAACCACTCCCCCTTACATAATGACCCGAAGACCATATGTATTTGTAGTGTGAACTACATATTAATTCTCCCCCTTTTTGTCAATAAAATTGGCAAAGGTACAAGAACGGGATCATAATGAAATTTCCGTAAGAGACATTTCATGACTAAAAAGAAAGAACACACATCATCTTATTTAGATGCAATCATATAGCCGAAGCTAATAGCATTCATCAAGGAGTTTAAAGATACAAGATAACCCCTCTAAAATTCCACAGCCGCACACCCCTCAAGATATGACCATTAAGCATAAGTTCAAAAGAACTCTCCCCCATTTGATGTCATTCCCGAAAGAACAACAAGAGCGACCTTAATTTCAAAAGAAATGAAGGATTTTGAAACAAAAATGACACTAACAAGACAAAGACAACTCTACAGAAACTGAATTAGAGTAAACCTACTGGAGTTTCAAACTCAATTGCCCAAAAGATAGAGACAAGCATAGGGGCAAAAGTTATAGAAACGTTTTAATGAACCAGAACAACACCAATAGACTGCCGCAAGTGTTGAAACGTAGCAGTGTCTAATGGTTTGGTAAGAATATCAGCCAATTGTTGTTCGGAAGGCACAAATTCCATACTTATGATACCATTTTCATAGAGATCACGAATAAAATGGTACCTTATGTCAATGTGCTTTGTTATTGAGTGCTCAACGGGATTCTCAGTGATTCGAATCGCACTAAAGTTATCACAAAAGATCTTCATTATTCCAGTATCAACTCCATATTCATCTAGCATTTTTTTCATCCATAGGAGTTGAGTACAGCATGATCCAGCAGCAATATATTCTGCCTCACATGTATACAATGATTGAGAATTTATCTTCTTGCTATGCCAAGCTACAAGATTCAGTCCTACATAGTAGAAACCCCCTGATGTACTTTTTCTGTCTTCTACACATCCTGCCCAATCAGCATCTGAATAAGCAGACAGATTAGTGTTAGTATCAAAAGTGTAAGATAAACCACACCCGGCAGTGTGATTAATATATCTAATGATCCTTTTTGCAGCTGCAAGATGAGATTCCTTTGGATTTTCCTGAAACCTGGCACAACAACCAACACTGAAGGAAATATCAGGTCTAGTAGTTGTAAGATACAAAAGGCTACCAATAATAGATCGATACAACTTTTGATCCACTTTTGCTCCTTTCTCATCTCTATGTAGTTTACCAGTAGTGGGCATAGGTGTTAATTTTGGGGAAGACTTATCCAGACTGAACCTTGTCATAAGGTCTCGAGCATACTTCTCTTGGGATAAGTAAATTCCATCCTTATGTTGTTGAATTTGTAATCCTAAGAAGAATTTTAATTCACCAACATTGCTCATTTCAAATTCCTTAGCAAGAGAGACTTGGAAGTCCTTTGCAAATTTTTCAGAAGTTAATCCATAGATGATATCATCTACATAGATTTGAGCAATAACCACATCTTTCCCACTCCATTTGGTAAACAAAGTTTTATCAGCTCCGCCTCTTGAAAAATCTTTTCTAATGAGAGAAGTAATAAGTTTTTCAAACCAGGATCTAGGTGCTTGTTTCAACCCATACAATGCCTTTTTGAGCTTTAGCACATGATCTGGGAATTCAGGATTTTCAAACCCCTTAGGTTGAGCGTCATAGACTTCCTCCTTTAAAATTCCATTTAGGAACGCGGATTTTATATCCATTTGAAACAGCTTAACCTTAAGAAAACAAGCATGAGCTAACAAGAGACGAATGGACTCAAGAAGTGCCACAAGAGCAAAGGTCTCATCAAAGTCAATCCCTTCAATCTGTGAATATCCTTGAGCAACAATTTTAGCTTTATTTCTGACAATCGTGTCGAATTCATCAGACTTATTCTTGAATATCCATTTGGTACCAACAATATTGATATTGGAGGGAAAAGGTACAAGTTCTCACGCATCTTGTCTTTGAAATTGATTTAACTCTTCATGCATCGCATTCACCCAAAAGGGATCGTTCAGAGCTTCATCAATATTCCTTGGTTCTACTTGTGAAAGATAACAACCAAAATTGCACATATTTTGAAGTTGTCCTCTTGTTTTGGCTGTAGAATCTCTTCCTCCAATAATACCGTTGGGATCATGATTCATTTGAACCCAGAGATGTCGTGGAGGGACACATTCTTGTTCATCAGGAATGGCTTGATCAATGTTCTTCTCCTCATCACTAGAAATGTCAGGATCAGTAACCGTTGGGATAACTTCAACTGATTATGGAATTTCTTTGACTTTCTCAATTGTCTCGGTTGGAGGCAACTCAGCAGGAGGATAATCATGACGAAAGTTACTAATGTCGTCGATGATAACATTAGCAGATTCCATCATGACTTGTGTTCTGAGATTAAACACTCGAAAACCACGACTGTCAGAAGCATAGCCAAGAAAGATTCCTTCATCACTTTTGGTGTCGACTTTCCCTTTCTGTTCTCGATATTTTAGAATATAACACTTACTTCGAAACACCATGAGATAGTGTAGGTTGGGTTTCCTTCCGTACCACAACTCATAAGGAGTGTTAAGGGTTTTAGACCATAAATACACACGGTTGATCAAGTAACATGTTGTAAAAACAGCTTCTCCCCAAAATATTAATGGTAAGTTTTTGTTATGAAGCATTACCCTGTCCATTTCCTTAATATTCCTATTTTTTCTTTCAACAACTCCATTAGCTTGAGGAGTAATAGGCGGTGAGTATTGTTGAATGATTCCTAGTTCGTCACAGAATTCAAATACTTTGGTGTCTTTAAATTCACTTCTACGATCGCTTCTAATTTTCTTTAGCTTGCGACCTTGTTCGTTATGGATCCTTTTAACAATAATCTTGAATCACTAAGAGTTTCATTCTTATGAGGTAGGAATGCAACCCAAGTGAATCTGGTGTAATCATCTACCATAACTAAAGCATACTTCTTAACAGCAACAGTGGGTTGTTGAATTGGTCCGAAGAGATCCATATGAATTAAATCAAGTGGATCTTTAGTGAGAATATCTCGAGATGATTTGTGGTGGACCTTCGTTTGTTTACCCTTATGACAGGCACCACATACACCTTCAATCTTTGCATTGATTTTGGGAATGCCTCTAATAAGTTCTTTGTTGATGATCTTAGTTAGAAGGCGATAATTGATGTGACCAAAACGTTCATGCCAAAGATGTGTAGATTCCACCTTAGTCAAATTGCAACGGTTACTGAAATGAGTATCGAGAAGATAACAGTTGTTTTTACCACGAGTTCCTTGAAAAATTACTTTCCCGGTTTTGTCTACAATGTCACATCTGTTTGCACTGAAGACAACTCGATGGTCTTTGTCACAGATTTGACTAATAGAAAGAAGATTAGCAGTCATACCTTTTACGTATACTACATCATGGATTTCTGGAACACCGGGCAGTTTGATCGTTCCCTTCTTGCTGATGTAGCAACAACTCCCATCTCCGAACGTTACAGAACCTCCTTCATAGTCAATAGACGAAATAAACCATGTGATATCGCCTGTCATATGTCTACTACATCCACTATTAAGAAACCATTGAAAGGGATACGTAGATCTTAAAGCAAAGGCACCCATACTATTAGTACTTCTCTGTTTAGAGTTTCCTATTAGTTTTGTACGTCCTTTCTGAGTATCAAAAAGTTGTTTAGCTTTCTTACAAAGATCACTTGTAACATTTAAGCTCCTTTGAAACGACATACAGACTTGTTGACGGTGATCAGAAGAATCACAACACCAACATATGCCAAGATTTTCAAGTTTGTTTTAGTGGTTCCTAGTCATATCAGTTTTCATAACAACTAGTCGTTGATTACCATCTGATTTACGACTATTCTTTAAGGAGGAATAACTGGAGTTACTCAGATTCATCAAGGTACTTTTACAAGATATCAAATCCTTAAGAATTGCAATTTCTGCAACAATACCAGAGTTGATCCAGATTTGTTCATCCAACCCTTTTTGAAGAATAACCATTTTATCAGACTTTTTCCTACGTTTGGTTTTAAATCCCGGTGAGGCGTCAATTGAGACTTTATGATCCATATATTCAGATCGCTACAAACACAGACTTTTGAGGTCTTGAACTTGTTTGCCTTCTCTGATACCAATTGAAAAAGCAGGGGTCTAACAACACCACCCAATATTTCGCTTAGCAATCTGTATGGAAAAACTCGAATATATTTTTAAGAGAATCAACAAGACTCAATCAATTAAAAGTATATCAACGAGTTTATATCTCTCTCTTGATTTCATTTCCTAAAAAAAACTGCGGGTACTAATCAAATACAAGGAATAACTTGGATGGTACCAAAGACCAATATCCAAGTGTCAATCAATATCAATCAACAACCGTTAGGTCGGATTCTCCAATTGATTGATCTAACACACAACCTGTATTATTTCAATTATAAAGATAAAACAATATAATGCGGAAATTAAAATAACACAGACATCACAAATTTTATTAACGAGGAAACCGCAAATGCAGAAAAACCCCGGGACCTAGTCCAGATTGAACACACACAGTATTAAGCCGCTACAGACACTAGCCTTCTCCAAGCTAACTTCGGACTGGACTGTAGTTGAACCCAAATCAGTCTCCCACTGATCCAAGGTACAGTTGTACTCCCTACGCCTCTGATCCCAGCAGGATATTACGCACTTGATTCCCTTAGTTGATCTCACCCACAACTAAGAGTTGCTACGACCCAAAATCACAGGCTTTGACAATAAACAAATATGTCTCACACAGACAAGTCTATCAAAGGATCAATCTGTATCCCACGGAAAAACCCTAAAGTTTTTGTTTCATCTTTTGATAATAATCAAGGTGAACAAGAACCAATTGATAATCCGGTCTTATATTCCCGAAGAACAGCCTAGATTAATCAATCACCTCACAACAATCTTAATCGTATGGTAACGAAACAAGATGTTGTGGAATCACAAACAATGATACGAAGATGTTTGTGATTACTTTTTATATCTTGCCTATCGGAGATATCAAATCTCAAGCCAATCAATCTGATTGTACTCGTACGATAGAAGATGCAAGATCAGATCACACAACTACGATAAAAGTAGTATCGGTCTGGCTTCACAATCCCAATGAAGTCTTTAAGTCGTTAACCTGGTTTTAGAAGAAGAAAACCAAAGGTTAAAGGAGAACCGACTCTAGTACGCAAACTAGTATCACACGTAAGGTGTGGGGATCAGTTTTTCACAATACTAGATGTCTCCTTTATATAGTCTTTCAAATCAGGGTTTTGCCTTGGTAACAAAGCAATCAATATTCACTGTTAGATGAAAACCTGATTTTGATTCAAGTTAATATTTCTCAACCGTTAGATCGAAAACTTAGCTTGTTATACACAAATGAACTGCACGCTTCTAGGTTTGTTAACCGTATCTAAACGTGTACGTTGTTGGTTCAACAATAGTTAGCCAAAGGTTAGCCATATGACCATTTCATACCAACCATGTTCTTCTTCACCATAACTAGTTCAAATGACTCAAATGAACTAGTTAGAGAGTTGTTTAATTGCAAGGAAATCTTATGTAACTACACAAGACACAATTGAAGCAAAGATGATTTGATTCACTTGAATCGGTTCATGAACTTTTATAGCCACGGTTTGCAAACTGCATTCCTTAGTATTTTTAAAGTTTAAGTTCGAAAATCATCTTCAGATATATAACCTTCTCAAGTTCGCACACTAGGTTCGCGGACTTAAGCAACCGGACAGAGTTTACAAACTCCAGCAGAAATTCTCGGGATGAGAAATCGCCGGTTCGCGGACTGAGTTCGCGGACTTAGCTCACGCAAATAGTTTGTCAACTCCAGCAGAAATTCTTGGGTTTGAGAACTTTGACAGTTCGCAGACTGAGTTCGCGGACTTGGCACTTGCCATTCTTCCGGTTCTCTTGATCCACGAAGTTCGAAAACTTTGGTTCAAGGAATAGGACTTATACATAAATGTGTTTCCACAACAATGCTTATGTCCATCATTGGTTATGTAATCTAAACTCTCATTCCAATCATTGAAACATTCTTAGAGGACGTTATATAGTTGTTACACCATTTCTCGTCAAAGCAATTTTCAAAGTGATTGAAACAAATCATGACTTTCGTCGCTAGGTAAAGATAAACTTGGTCGAAGCCCAAAGTTTACCAACACATATTTCGAGATATAGATAGACGAGGTATACTCGGCTCGAAATACCAAATGTGTATAATCTAAGTAGTTATATATATAGCATACGACTTTTTGTTTCAAGAAGTAGGAGATAGAGTAGATAGACTTTTGAGTGACAGATAAGTTCAAGTCTTCACATACCTTTTTGTCAAGAAGTTCCACCGGTTCCTTGAGTAGTTCTTCTACTTGTATGATGAATCGCCATGAAATTCTTGAGCTCAACTACACTTTCTATCCTAGTCCGAGACTTAGCTATAATAGATTAGAAATCAATACTTATAGTTTTGATCACTAACATTGACAAACATGCTTGAGATAGCAACGCATGCGAGTTCGACCGAGCAATGCTCTAACATTTACAAACTCCTTGATGAATGCATTTAGCTTCGGATTTATGATTGCATCTAAATAAGATGGTATATTTTTGCTTTCTTTTTGTCAAGAAATGTCTCTTTCGGAAATTTCATTAGGATTCCGTTCTTATACCTTTGCCAATTTTATTAACAAAAAGGGCGAAAATTAATATGTAGTTCACACTACAAATACATATGGTTTTCAGATCATTATGTAAGGGGGAGTGGTTTCCATGTGAGATGGAGTATTGACTAAAGGGGAGTGATAGATATCACCATAGTATTATTGTTGAAGTTGTGATACAATTGAACTTTGACGCTGTGTAATTTATACTATGACACTGTATAACAATGATTGAGAACTCTTGTTTTCTCGTTGTTATAGCTATGGATTTTCAACAACGATGATGCTGAACTTACAACCTTGGGATCATTGGAGTACTTGGAAGTGACGAAGATTTCAAGTAATGTTGAAGATTAGGCGTATGGAATAGGATCTACAAAAGTTTATTTATTTATTTTTTTTGTATTCCATATGTATTGATGGTTTTGTCACTAAAATTGACAAAGGGGGAGATTGTTAGAGCATTGCTCGGTCGAACTCGCATGTGTTTCTATCTCAAGCATGTTTGTCAATGTTAGTGATCAAAACTATAAGTCTTGATTTCGAGTCTACTATAGCTAAGGTCTCGGACTAGGATAGAAAGTGTAGTTGAGCTCAAGAACTCCATGGCAGTCATCATACAAGACGAAGGACTACTTGAGTAACCGGTGGATCTTCATCAACTAAAAGGTATTTGGAGACTTGAACTTATCTATCACTCAAAAGTCTATTTATCTCCTATCTTGAGACAAAAGTCATTTTGCTATATAGACTTAGATTATACACATTTGTTATTTCGAGCCGAGTTTATCTCGCCTATCTATTTCTCGAAATATGTGTTGGTAAGATTTCGCTTTAACCAAGTTCATCTTTACCTAGTGACGAAAGTCATGACAAGTTTCAATCACTTTGGAAATTGCTTACTTTGACGAAAAATAGTTTGTGAATAACAACTATAGAATATCAACGTCCTCTAAGAATGTTCCAACGATTGAAATGAGAGTTTAAATTATATAACCATTGGAGGATATAAACATTGTTGTGGAAACACATATATGTATAAGTCTTTATTCCTTGAACCGAAGTTTGCGAACTTTGTTGATCAAGAGAACCGGCATGGTGGCATGAGCCAAGAACACGAACTCAGTCCGCGAACATGGGGAAGTTCTTGTCCCGAGAATTTCTGCTGGAGTTTGTGAACTCCGTCCGGGAACTTTAGTCCGCGAACCCAGTCCGAAAACTTGAGTAGGTTATATCTAAAAACGATGTTTGTGAACTTATTCTTATATAAACTAAGAAATGCAAATGCAAACCATGGCTATATAGTTCATGAACCGATTCGAGTGAATCAAATCGTTTTTGTTTCGATTGTGTCTTGTGTAGTTACATAAGATTTCCTCAATTGAACAACTCTCTAACTAGTTCATTTGAGTCACTTGAACTAGTTATGGTGAAGAAGAATATGGTTGATATGAAAGTGATCATATGGATAACCATTTGGTTGACTATTATTGATCCAACAAATGTACAACTTTGGGTACGGTTACACAAGCCTAGAAACGTGCATTTCATTTGTGTGTAACAAGCTAGTTTTCGATCTAACGGTTGAAAGATATTAGCTTGAATCTAAATCAGGTTTTCATCTAACGGTGAATATTGAATGCTTTGTTACCCAGCTAACATTGATTGCAAACCCTAATTTCAAAGACTATATAAGGGAGAACTCTAGCAACTGGGAAACTTTATCCCCACACCTTCTGTGTGATACTAGTTGTGCTAAGCTAGAGTTGATTCTCTTTTAACCTTTGGTTTCTTCTTTTAAACCAGGTTAACGACTTAAAGACTTCATTGGGATTGTGAAGCCAGACCGATGATAGTTTCTCCTAGTTGTGTGATGTGATCTTGCTGTTTCTATCGTACGAGTACAGTTGTAATAATTGGCTTGAGATTGATATCTCCGATAGGCAAGATATAAAAAAATCACAAACACTTCGTCTCATCATTTGTGATTCCACAATATCTTTTTTCGTTGTGTCGATTAAGATTATTGTGAGGTGATTGATAATACTAGGTTGTTCTTCGGGAATATAAGTCCGGTTTAACAATTAGTTCCTGTTCACTTTGATTTATCAAAAGACGGAACAAAACTCGTAGGTATATTCGTGGGAGACGGATTTATATATTACCGTAGACTTTTCTGTGTGATACAAATTTGTTTATTAGTCTTCGACTTTGGTTCGTAGCAACTCTTAGTTGTGGGTGAGATCAGTTAAGGGAATCAAGTACGTAGTATCCTGCTGGGATTAGAGACGTAGGAGCATAACTGTACCTTGGATCAGTGTGAGATTTATTGGGGTTCAAATACAGTCAAGACTGAAGTTAATTTGGAGTAGGCTAGTGTCTGTAGCGGCTTAATACAGTATGTGTTCAATCTGGACTAGGTCCCGGGGTTTTTTTGCATTTGCGGTTTCCTCGTTAACAAAATTCTGGTGTCTGTGTTATTTCTTTTCCGCATAATATTTTGTTATATAATTGAAATATCACAGGTTGTGCGTTGTTCAATCAATTAGAATATCCGACCTTTTGGTTGTTGATTTAAATTGATTGACACTTGGATATTGGTCTTTGGTACCATCCAAGTTATCTCTCTAGTATTTGATAAAGACTCGCAGATTTCTATTTGCTTGAGTATGTATCAAATTAAGAGATTGAGATATAAACTCTTTGATATACTTTTTTATCTAGATTGAGTCTGACTGTCTAGTTGATTCTCTAGAAAGTATATTGGAGTTTGTCCATACAGATTGCTAAGCGAAATATTGGGTGTGGTTGTTGTACCCCCACTTTTTCACTTCCCTTAGATATTAAGGAATAACTTTGAATAATTAAATAATAAACATTCATAGCACGTTTTCAAAGTATGTCGACATCCTTACTTTGTAAGTTCTCTTTCACACTTACAACCTTGAAACCGATTTGCCGCACTTCCAAACAAGTTTAGAATTGGTTCATCTGACTTTTAGGAACTATGCGATTTATCAAACAAACATTCAATCACAATCATGGGTTTTAACAATTGCAAGCAAGAGTTGAAAACCGTCGAAACACATATGCTTTTATGATAAACCAAAATCAATTCAACATATTGTGACTTTTTCACATATTGTTTCTACCAGAACCCCTCATGATTCTTTGATAAAGCCTACCAACATGGGATAGAACTTAATCCTGTTAAATCAAAAAAGTCACCCAAACCACAAGGGTTCACAATATATGAGATCGAATATTAAGGTAGTAAAACCGAAATCAAACATCCCATAAAGATACATAGCAATAAGATAAAATCATTCAAGCACAGGCTATGTAAACCTAAAAAGTATCACAAGAAAAATTACCAATCAAATAATTTTATTCATAATAGTTTTATTCATTAATAGACTTTACATAAAGTATCCTAGTTTCAAATAAGAATTAAATCTTATCTTTGCTTTGTATGCCTTACTGGAGAAATGTTTTAGACGAATCTCAATTTTGGTTTCTTCTTCTTTAGAATCTGCTAAATTTCTTCTAAATTCTCCCAGATCTTCATGCCATCGATATTTTGCAATAGATTCTTTGTATCCAGTGATACTCGTCTTGGCATAAATAAGATCATCCTTGGGAAGATCTCTTTTTCCAATGAGTTCCACTATTCCCTCAAACAAATTTTGAGCAAAAATTGTTGAGAGAGTTGTCTTGATAGAGAAGGAGCAATAATCGGAACAGATTCCATATATTCTTTTCTCATTATATGTGCAGCTGGACATAAGAGTCCGTTCAATCTTTTCAACACAGTAATCACAGATAACATCATACTGTTCTTTTCCTTTTACCACGAAAGGAATCATGTAAAGAATTTTTGAACGGGGCAAAGTAGTGCATGAGCAAATTATTTCCGAAATTTCTCTTGTCAGGTCTTCTTCAATTTCTACATACGGTGAAAGCATTGTAGCATGATATTACAAGAGGATCACAATCGGACATATTTAAAATCCCTACTTTTAAACTCAAAAAGGAAAGAATTCCTAACCAGAACCGAAAAACGATTATTTCCTTACAGAAGTGAGGAAACAGTTACAATGGTTTGAGAGGTTCCAGAAACTTGTTCAACCCCTTTCTTGTTTTTATACTTTGCAGTAAATCATCAAAAGATGTTTTCACATTGATATCACTGGATATCTCAAGATCCTTTTTGAGTCTAATAACTAGACTTTCATAGCCATCTTTGTCTAAAGTTAAAAAAGGATTGGTTTTCTTAGACAAAGTTCTAGATGATTTTTCGATACCTTCTCAGATTTTGGTATCAATTTGTAGGTAGCTTTTGAATGAATATTCTTCAATTCAAGAGACATTGCATATTTCTTTAATGCCCCGATATTCGGCAGCGGTTGGGCGAATGGAATATAAGTAATGGTTTGTCCTTCCCTAACACCGAGGTCTTTTCAGCACAATTGGCTCCAGAGTTGGCAGAAAACTCTACAGTTAAGCGTGCTCGGGCGGGAGTAATCCAAGGATGGGTGACCATCTGGGAAGTTGCTGCTGGATTACCGCAGCGATGCCCGTTGAAAACCCCACACAGCCGGATAACCGCAGTGGCTAAGTGGGGATAGTATCGGTGGAGGGACGGGTCATTACAATGGTATCAGAGCCGACGACGGTTCACCTTCCGAGGGTGAGAGAGTATGCTGGACATGATATGTCAGGTACCGCTCTCATGAGGGGTAGGGAACGTCGAAGATCTGGGCTTGGGAATATATTCAGGAGCCGAGGACGGCTCCAATTTAAGGTGGTGGTATTGTAATGCTCCGATATTCGGCAGCGGTTGGCCGAATGGAATATAAGTAATGGTTTGTCCTTCCCTAACACGAGGCCTTTTCAGCACAATTGGCTCTAGAGTTGGCAGAAAACTCTACAGTTAAGCGTGCTTGGGCGGCAGTAATCCAGGGATGAGTGACCATCCAGGAAGTTGATGTTGGATTACCACAGTGATACCCATTGAAAACCCCACACTGCCGGATAACCGCAGTGGCTAAGTGGGGACAGTATCGGTGGAGGGACGGGTCATGACATTTCCACCTTGAAACATCAGATCTCATATCCTTATTGAAAAAGGGATTACCCTTTACATTACTTCTCCTTTTAGGATTGTTTCTTTTTGGATATGATTTTGAATTCATGTAAAAATTCGTTTGTCTAACTGGACAATAGTGATCTGAGAGGTTTCTGGAAGTAAAGTAATCCAATTCTTTTGAGACAAATGTTAGCGCATTCTGCATCTTTCGAATCTTACACTCCCTTTGCATATGACATTTTTCTTTGCAATAAAAGCACTGTTTATTGAAAGGTGTATAGTTTTTCGACATACCTTTATGAGAATTTTGGTCATGATACTGCTTATTAGTTGGACTCTTCCTCCGTTTGTATTTGGAGACCTTTACTGGTGGATTCTCACTTGAGATCTCGGGTGAATCATGCAAGCATACTTGTACTGGTGGATCTTTAGGAGTAGGCATAAAGATGGCCTTTACGAATTTTACTTCTTTGTTGATCGATGAAGTATCAATCCCATCATATCCTAATCCTCGTTTGTCGCCACGACATCTTCCTGCATCTAACATGGAAGATAAGTTAATTGTGCTATCATTAAGTTTTTTCATCCTTACAACCTCTTCTTCTAGCACCTTGACTTTTTCAAGAGAAATGTTTAGTTGATCCTCAAGAGGATTTTTCTTCAAGAAGTCAGACTCAGGCTGTTTGTTGCTCGTTGAAAGTTGAGAATTAATCAAGGTTTCCGTCTCAAGAAATTTTTTATTCAACAAGTAATGTTTCCTGTTGAGATTCTCAAACTCAAGGGTTTTTGAGTGAAGACTTTTTTTGTAGTCTTTAAGAAGATATCTGGAAATCTGATATCCATAGAAGAAGCCAAAAGGGACTTTTCTCAGTTTTCTGTTTTCCCTGCTGAGAGGAGCAAAAAGTCCAATCACATCTGAAGAAGATAGTCTCTTTGTGGAGACAACTCCTAGTAGAGAGGAGTATTCAGATAAATCATCTTCAACATCTTGATCAATTTCTGAGTCACCATCTTCCGAAATCTCATCAAGTTGTTTTTGAAGGCAAGTTTTCCAATCACCAGAGACTACATTATAGAGATCGTCCTGATCAGTAGACTCACAGAATGTGTTATCTTCAAGACCAAATTTATCATCTTGACTTACGTTAACTGACTCATCCTTTGGATTCATTCTTATAGGTTGGATCGCACCAAACACAGATTGTTAGATATTTTCGTGTTTGCCTGCTTTGATACCAATTGAAAAGGCGAGGGTACCCAAATATACCTCAAGCTAAAACTTTTCCTACCTATAAGTCCTATCTCCGAAAGTGATTGTCTATGGACTGACTCGAGACAATACAACTAATCGGTTCATACTTCATGTGATCGTCTATGGATACAAGACCGAGACAATACAACAACGAAGTATGTTACTTAATAAAAAGGTTCAGACTTAACCAAACACAATAGGATTCACTTATCAAGTAAATAGGAATTAGCGTTGGTGTAATTTACTTTAATTATAATAAACAATTATAATGCGGAAATATAAAGTAAATGACACAGCAAGATTTTGTTAACGAGGAAACCGCAAATGCAAAAAAAAACCAGGACCTTGTCCAGAATTGAATACTCTCAGGATTAAGCCGCTACGCAAAATTACACCAACTTCGTGTAGTTGAGACCAAGCAACAAAACCTATAGTTCACCTAGTTCCATCTGTATTCCCACGCCTCCAACTTATAAATAAGTCACGCACTTGGAACAATTCCTTTGGTTCGTATTCCAAACAGTAAAGGAACACCAAATCTGTTTGGTATCAACTCTATTCAACCAAGTGATATGAGTCAAACAAAGGTTCTTCCGTTTATCTTAACATAAACTCCTTCGTCAGGTCCTTAGATCTATCTTATGTTCAATTACCGAAGTAATCGTTTAAGATTAAGCCAACAACACTCTTAATCCAAAGAATTGTGTTGATGCCGATCTACTCAATTAATCAATCCAATCTACCACATGGATAAACCGATTATTAATTGGATCCTCTTTTACCAAAAAAAGTATTGTGCACACCAAAGATTACAAACCCAAGTCAGATCTTCAATATCTTCTTTGTCTTCAAATCTTCTTAAATCTTCAATAAAAACCTGCACAAAATCACTTGAATCTCTTGTGATCAATCACGCACAGAACGGAGTCTGTTAACAATGGATTATCACAAGATCGTCTTTAGAACTAACAACAGTCTAAAGATCCCTGTCGAAACTCTGAACTAGTTTGAGTGAATCTTATATCCTAAGAGAAGATTCTCAAGAATAAACAAACTTGGTATAATCAGATTTCAACCACCGTTAGTCAATCAAATCAATGAAACAAAAGATAAACCGCAATTATCTAGTTTCCCACCAACAGTACACGCTAGAGATTCTCAATCCCAAAGAAGACTTTAAACTGAGCGGCCGTAAGAGATTTCGCCTAATTAGGTTACTCTCCTCTCCGAATAGGCGGCTACACCAGTAACAACAACAAAAGAGGAAGTCTGTTGTTACGAAGGATTAGTTTGATAGAAAGGCAAACTTCAAGTATTTATAGACAAGGAAGTTTGGACACCAAGGAATTTCCAAAACCGAAAATATTCTCAAGATATTCATTAAAGAACAAATTCGGCTTCCATAATTCCTGGAAATGCTCTGTCCAAAAATAATGATCGAAATCTCTCGGAAAATCTAATTAGCAAATGCACATTACTAATTCTTATATTTCCGTACAAAATGAAATTAAGAACCTTAATTAAAAGATTATTAACTTATTTATGTTTCGATCCTGGGATTCTCTTTCCTTAGCTATTAAAGAATAACTTTGAACAATTAAATAATAAACATTCATAGCACGTGTTCAAAGTATGTTGACATCCTTACTTTGTAAGTTCTATTTCACACTTACAACCTTGAAATCGATTTGCCACACTTCCAAACAAGTTTAGAATTGGTTCATCTGACTTTCAAGAACTATGCGATTGATCAAACGAACATTCAATCACAATCATGGGTTTAACAGTTCTACCAAAACAAGTTTCGGTTCTACCTTCCATGTGAGTATTGTGCATAGTCACACTAGCTTTCCAAAATTCGGTTGACTAGGTACTAGGATCGGTTCCCCACATATATATGGTATCTAACTTATAAGTGTTGCACATGTCCATAGGATCGGTTCCCCTTTCTGCTATAAACCTTGATGCGCCCCATACAAGGATCGGTTCCCCTTTGTGATGTATTGCACCTCTTACTAGGATCGGTTCCCCTTTCCCATATTTGGTCAGACATAAAATCACAAACCCGATCATACCATCTCAGGTGATTACTTAAGATCGGTTTCACTAATAAAAGTCATACCAATACATAAGTTAGGCCTTCGTGAATAGTTCTACCAAGAACACAAACAAGTTGTGAGCGTTTATACTCAATCCACATATTGGTTGTTCATAAGATATGCAATCAATAAAAAAACCAATAACACCTGGCAATTTCCTTTTCGGTTCACAAATAAGTTTATGAACTTACTTCTTTAGAACACATGTAGAACATTGTTCCCTAGGATGAAATCCTCACCCCATACATAATCACAATAGCATTCAAATGATTATGGCGACGTCTTATCTACAAAGTTTAATGGTTAAGCAATAAACCTCGTATTGTATTACTTAATACTATGTCTATCTAGAGTTCAAATATGCTTCGCAGTTTTGTTTTCAATACGCACGACTTGAAAGATACGTTAGGGAATGAAACAGTTCAAGTCAAATATCACTAACCTCAAGTGGAAGGATGATTGTTGTCGTTGTAGCTCCTTGCTTCTTCACATCTTCAAGACTTCGCAATACTTGTAATGTCTCATATCCTAATACTTTCAAGCTAACCTATACGAAGTTGACTCTAGTACATAATCAAGCGACTCTTAGCATGAGTTTTGATTCACTAAAATATGACAACCAAACTTGACATACCAACACTTAGTGGATTCAAACGATCCATGCTCTAACACCGGGCTTATATTCCCGAAGAATAGCCTAGAATTATCAATCACCTCACAATAATCTAAATCGTATGGTAGCGAAACTAGATATTTCGGAATCACAAACGATGAGACGAAGATGTTTGTGATTCTTTTTATCTTTCCCTATCGGAGATACAATCTCAAGTAAATTATTCAATTGAACTCGTACAATAGAAAATGGAAAGATTAAATCGCTCAACTACAAGAGAAGTAGTTTCGTCTGGCTTCACAATCGCAATGAATTCTTTCAGTCGTTAACCTACAGGGTCTCGAGAAGAAACCTAAGGTTAAAGGAGAATCGACTCTAGCAAAACCAACTAGTATCATATAGGAGGTGTGGGGATTAGTTTTTCCAGTTGCTAGATGTATCCTTTATATAGTTTTCAAATCAGGGTTTGCAATCCAAGTTACCTTGGTAACAAAGCATTCAATATTCACCGTTAGGTGAAAAACCTGATTTAACCAAGCTAATATCTTTCAACCATTATATTGAAACTTAGCTTGTCACACATAAATGAAATGTATTTCATTTTGGTTTGAGTAACCGTACCTAAACGTGTACACTTAGTTGGTTCACAAATAGTTAACCAATGGTTAGCCATATGAGTACTTCCATATTAACCATATTCATCTTCTTCACATAACTAGTTCAAATGACTCATAAGAACTAGTTGAAGAGTTGTTCAATTGCTTAGGTCTTTATGAATAGACACAATTGAAACAAAATCGGTTTGATTCACTTGAATCAATTCATGAACAATATAGCCATGGTTTGCAAAGATTGCATTCCTTATCGATTTATTGTTTAAGTTCATGAACTTCCGATTTGAGAAATATAACCAACTTGGGTACGCGTACGGGTATGCGTACCTAAGGTGACTGGTTTAACAAGTTTGCAAACTTACAAACTCAGCAGAAATTTTCGATTCGAAAACTTCCGCTAGTACGCGTACCCATCCTGTCTCCTTCACCAATACCGTATGCACACATATGCATACACTTGGTTTCCGACACATGGGTTTATACACTAATGTGCGAACACACTATATATGCTTATATCCATAGTTGGTTACGTAATCTCAACTCTACATTTCAATCATTGAAACATTCTTCTATAATGTTATAATTGTCGCTATTCACAACTATCATCATCAAAGTTATTTTCAAGATTGAAACGTCATCATGACTTTCATCACGGGTTAAGATGAAAATTGGTTAAAGCGAAAGCTTACCAACACATATTTCGAGAAAAATATAGGCGAGTAAACTCGGCTCGAAATAGCAAATGTGTATGTATGAAAACTATCATACTTATACGACTTTGTCTCAAGAGTATGAGATAGAGTAGATAGTCTTTTGAGTGATAGATAAGTTCAAGTCTCCACATACCTTTTAGTCGGATGAAGTTCCACTGGTTCCTTGAGTAGTTCTTCGTCTTCGTAAGATGATCGCCATGGAGTCTGGAGCTCAACTACACTAAACTGTCATAAACCGAGACTTAGCTATAAGTAGTCTAGAAATCAAGACATATAGCTTTGACAACTAAACTTGACAAACATGCTTGAGATAGCAACGCATGCGAGTTCGACCGAGCAATGCTCTAACATTTTGGATCGTATTCCAAACAACAAAGGAACAATGAATCTGTTTAGTAACAACTCTATTGATTATTTTCAAGATAAAGGTATCTCAAGTCATACGCAAAGGTTCTTCAGTTTAATCTAATAAACTCCTTTGCCTGGTTAGATCAATCTATCCAATAACTACCAAAGTAATTAAGTTTAGATTCGCAATCAATCAGTATAGATCTCAACGAGTAATTATAAAGTGATGTCGATCTCCCGCAACTAGTCAATCGAATAAAGCCGATTCTAGTTGGATCCCAGTCGATCAAGGTTTTTTCATACACAAAAATATGAGAACTAATAAGAGATGTTCTTCGTCTTCAAATCTTATTTAATCTTCAATAATAACCTGCACAACACATGGCGAAACTTAGGATCGGTTACACCAATTAATAAAAATTAGTCATACCAAATTATAAGTCATGCATTGTGAATAGTTATACGAAGATACATAACCAAGGTTAAGATAGGTTCTACCATCTCACACATATTGGTCATCCAAAGATTTGCAGTGAATAACCGAACCAATAAGCCTAATGGTTTCCCTTTCGATTCACAAAAAAAGTTCATGAATGTACTTCGTTTAAATAAATGTAAAAACATTGTTTCCTAGGATGAAATCTTCACCATAAGCCATTCACATAATCATAACAGTATATACAAGATTATGTCGATGTCATATCTACGAAGTTCAAAAGATAAGTGATATACTTCGTAGTCTAATTCCCTAATAATATGATCATACAAATATGACCATGTCAAATTACTAGAGTATCATACAATATGTACAGTATATACAGCTTCACAGTTATGTTTTCAATATAGCACGACTTGAAAGATACGTTAGGAATGAAACAATTCAAGTCAATATTACTAACCTCAAGTGGAAGGATGATGTCATCATTGTAGTTTGTTACTTCTTCACATTCTTCAGGTCTTCAGAGTAATACTTGTATGTCTCAACATTCCTAGACTTTTTTGTCTAACCTAAAAGAAGTTGACTCTAGTATATAATCAAGCGACTTTAGATGAGTTTTGACATGCTAAAATATGACAACCAAACTTTACTTACCAACGCTTAGTGAGTTTCAACCAAGCTATGCTCTAATAGAGCAATAAAAGAATGTTGGTTGCAGGACCAAACATTAATTAAAAATATTGGTTGCTGGATCAATATGAAAGTTTTCAACATTTATCGAATTATTGTAAATTTGAAACCCTAATTTTAGAGAACCCTATATGGAGAGTTTCCAATGTGGGTCAAGAAATTTCGACCAACTAATGGGCATGACAGCCGGCCATTGGTGGTGGGTGGACGTCCGAGCGTGCGAAAATATCCCTGAGCGGGGATTCATTATCGGAGAATCAAGAAAATATGAATTATTATTAAATAATAATGAAGAGATGTGGGACGGGTCATGGTGGTGCACGAGCCACTATGTCCCTCATTTGAGCAATATTTTGGATTTTCAGAAGAGTTTGATCTTGACTGAAACTTTCAATTTTGCATGAATGAGCTAGTAGGACTTTGCTCGTGCGACTAATATTTTAAGAATAAAATAACAATATTTTAATATTTGTTGTGAGAAGCCCGGACGGTCATTTGACTTTTTGGCTTTTTTGGAGATTAAGCAATATTGGAGAAATATGGAAACCAAAAGTTTGCTCAAACGAGGGAGTTTCATGAGATGAGAGAAGCAATAATAATAAAATAAGGAATTGGAGAGGCGTGGGATCGGCCACGGCCATGGCATGGCCGGCAGGCCCGGTACCGTGACGCTCTTTCCTATTTTTATTATTATTTTTCAACTTGTGTGAAGAAATATGGAAAACTATGAGTTTTGCTCAAACGAGGAAGTTTGCTCAAACAAGAGAGTTTTCAAGAGCTGAGGAAAAATAAAAAAATAAATAGGGTTAAAATAAAAAAAATGGAGAGGCGTGGGACCGGCCACGACGGCATGACCGGCCGGCCGGTGGGCTCGATCTTGTGCGCGTCTCTTAATTATTATTTATTATTATTATTGTTATTTTCCTTTCCTATTTTGCATAGGTCTCCATATTTCCTCGTTCGTCCATATTTTGGGTGCTCGTTCGTGCATTATTGATAAGTACACTCGCACCATTTTCTTGGGGCTTACTCGGTGGTGGACCAAATGCCCGAAAAGTTAAAATCTATTACTGATCCGTGGAATTCAGCTGAGAAAATCCATGAAACAGAGTAATGAGATATTATGATAAAAACAGATTATTTTCTAGGAATTCAATTGATGAATATTGTGCTAGAATTAATCAATGAATGACTTTATACTAGCAGGCAGTCTATCTAGGAGCGTTATATTTATTCGAAAGTCGAGGTATGATATAGTAGAAGCATCATACTCGCTCTGAATGTTTATTCTATATAGCCAGGGAACATTGTGACATCCTGAAGACGTTATCGCTCTATACTAGCAGGCAATCTGTCTAGGAGTCGTCCAATCACTATTGATTCTATACATAAGTGAATACTGAAATTTCTTAGTGTTGATGAAATATGCAAAATATTGAAAGCTCAGCTGAGAGGATTTAATGATTGCATATTCATGCGTGTTCTGGGAGGTTGTACGCTCAGTCAGATATTGTGACATGAGATTTCACGTCTAATCCTAAAATACGAAATTCACATACGTGTCTGAAGCTAGGTCAAAAATATGCAAAATTATGATTTTACAATTTTAACCTTTGTCAAAAATCCACCATCAACATTAAGTCCCTTGCTTAGTGTGGGACAATCATGTTCCCAGTAAGCGCTGGATGGTGATTTTTATAAGTATAAACGAAATAAGTGATTGAACTTAGTCGTAAAAGATGTTACCAGAATTCTCTCTCCAATGATGTCACGCACGAGCGATAGCTCGAATAAAGATTCTGACAGTATGATAGAGCGTCGTACAACGAGCATGGAGTGATGAGGCACTGCTGTTTGGGGTGGTGGAACGTCCAATCTTGGTCGGTTTAGCACTTACGGGCCCATGGCCCAAGAAAGGAAATCCTTGTCTAATAAGATTTTGGAAACTAAAATTAGTATAAAAGGGATAAAAACCTTTTTTTTCACCGATCGACTAAGAACCCACCTTTTTCCACCCACCTCACGTCCGAGCAGCAGAGAAAAATAAGAAGAAAATTTAACTTTGCGTCACCGACCGTCGCCGATCATCGTCCGGCGGCACCGACCAGGTAAGCGATTTTTTTTTTTGAATGTTTGTGAGTTGTTTCACGTTAAATATATGTGTGTGTGTGAGAGAGAGAGTTTTCACAAAAGTTTTACTTTAGGAACGAACGCTCGTTCGTTTAAGAAATGAGCAATTATCCCTAGCATAAGAGAGATTTTTTTTTTTTTGAATAGACATGCATCTTAATGTAGTAAAAATTTTGCCTATGAGATTTTATGGAAAATTCTATTTTTAATATGTGAGCTTTCATGAATTTTTGAGAATAGACTCCCACTTCAAAAGACGGACGCTTGTTCGAGAGAAAAGTTTTTTTTTTAATTCTCGTGAGTTGCTCACGTTTGGAAATTTTTATTTTGGAAAATCAAGTTTTGATAGGTATTTTAATAACCTTTATGAAGAGACGAGCAAGTGTTAAAGTCATCAATTGCTAGTGAAATTGTAAACAGGTAAGGGTTGGATTGTTACCGTGATTGTTCGTGTGTGTCAGAAGTGTGTGAGATCAATGATGATCAAGGATTGTGGATATGTTGTAGACTTCTGCAAGTTTTCTGTGAACTTTTGAGTTCGAATAAGTTCTGATTGATTGAATTCTACTTTGTTGAAAGTTCTTGTTCAAATGAGAATTCTTGTCATTCAATTCGGAAACTTATTTATATTGCCAGAATAGTAGACACATTGATCCCCAGTAAGTGTGACGATTGCTGAAGTGAAAGAGTGGGAAAGTGGGAAATCGTGGTTAAACCAGTTCCACGTGTGTGGAACAATTGGTTGATTGTCCATCCACTACTACTTTTCTAAATCCTTCAACTTCTTGCACGACTTACTCACATTTTTCATGGTGGGTGTACACACGTGTCGTAGGCCGCCAGACCAAAACCCTAGTGAATATCCCCCCATGTGACATGATTGATGTCTCACGAATGTGGAGTATGCAAGGCAGACATGTACTGAATTGGTCAATTTTTGACTTGACTAGACCATGAGTCTTAGCTTTGGTGATTCGAGCATAATAGATGAATGTGATATGCTCTGAGACTCGGGCATGGTGTCTGCCGGGACAGAATAATGCATAGACGTTGAGTCTTGATGAATTGTGATATATCATTTTATCAGTTGAGGCAATAATGATGTTCTAATCGATGAGATTGCTCGATCATGGACCTATTCTGATATGTCGAGCATTTGACAGGAAATCAGATGTTGCTGACTTATGAGTTATGTAGATAATCATTCCTGATCACTATGTCGTGAATAGTCGAATGCCAAAGTAGGATTGAAATATTAGTGAATATTAGCTAAACGTCCAATTGGATGGACGTCCAATGAAGTATTAGACGATAGTCCAAGTTGATGGTCATCCAATGAGGGTGATCTCGTACAGTCGAGCAATCAAAAAATGTTGTTAGCACGACCAACATTAATTAAAAATATTGATTGTTGGATCAATATAAAAGTTTTCAACATTTATCGAATTATAGTAAATTCGAAACCCTAATTTTAGAGGACCCTAGATGGAGAGTTGTCCAATGTGAGTCAAGAAATATCGACCAACCAATGGGCATGAGAGCCGGCCATTGGTGGTGGGTGGACATTCGAGCATGCGGAAATATCCCAGAGCGAAGATTCATTATTGGAGAATCAGGAAAATATGAATTATTATTTAATAATAATGAAGAGATGTGGGACCGACTGTTCATGATGGCCAAGGGACCGTCTAGGTCCGGTCATGGTGATGCACGGGCCACTAGGTCCGGTCATGGGGGTGCACGGGCCACCATGTCCCTCACACGTGCATTCCTGAGAACTTTAGATGTTTTTTGTTGCTCGTTTGAGCAATATTTTGGATTTTCAGAAGAGTTTGATCTTGACTGAAACTCTCAATTTTGCATGAATGAACAAGTAGGACTTTGCTCGTGCGACCAATATTTTAAGAATATTAAAATAACGATATTTTAATATTTGTTGTGAGAAGCCCGGACGGTCGTGGGATCATTTGACTTTTTGGCTTTTTTGGAGATTTGAGCAATAGTTAACCTGTTATAGGGGCTGAAAGAATTATTAAAGGGGCCGAACCATGATAATAATGTCTATCTAGTTGGTTAGGGGGTGTCCAAATGGTATTGTAAATTATCTAGATTACCCTCCCCACTTTTTAACCTAAATCAAAGCTAAATTGAAAATTTGTTTTCTTTATTCTTCTTTCATCTTTTCTTCTCCATGAGCCAAAGGAGCTCAGCATTAACTTCAATGATTGTAGTGATTATAATCAACCACATCCTCTAATAGTTGAAGAACAACAATTTCAAAGCCTTAATCCAACAGGCAAATTAACGAGAATGACTTACATGAGATATGTTTTGAGAAACCAACTTAGGGTTTTGTTTATTTTGCGTTCGATTTAGGTTAGAAATTTAAATTTCAATTGCAAATTAGTGTTGGAGATGAAAATTAAAGTTCAAAATTAGGGTTCATGTGTGTTACGGTTGGTTATAGTTCAATTACCAGCCGTAATTTTAGTTTTTGATGCGGTTACGGTTTGTAAGTGATGAACTACGAACTGAGACGAGAATATCTAAGAAAGAATGTTCAGTTACAATTTGTATTTGCAACCGTAACTTCACTTACGGTTGGTGTCGACACCACCATTACGAACCGTAAATTTTCCTGTATGTCTCACATAAATTCTACGACTAATACCTATTAACCATAATATAGTTACGGTTTGTAGTTTTACCATCAGTACCAACCGTAGAATTTCCCTAAACTGTGTTCTCAGAAAGCATTTTACGGTTCAAAATTTTAGTTGATATACAATCGTAAAATAGTTACGGTTGGTCTCGATAGTACTCTATTTACAAACCGTAATTGGTTATAGTTGGAATGAAGGTTACAAACAAATCAACCGTAACTAAATTATGGTTCATATCGAGGAGACTAACACCAACCGTAACTGGTTTTACGATTGGATTTTCCCCAAATTCAACCAATTATGGTTGGTAGTTCATCAATTATAAACCGTAACTCACGCTTACGGTTGGTTACGTGAAAAACACCAACCGTAAGTCTCTCTGAAAATCTAAAAGTTTTGATCTTTTTATGTATTTTAGATAATTTTGAGCAACAAAAAGCTAATTGGATCTAAGTTAGAGGTATACATGGTCATATAAAGATTCACCCATCTCAAATTTGTCACTTAAACCACTCATTTTGGTTGAGTGAATCAAAACCTAGGGTTTCAAGAATATCACAAAAGTTTTTCTTTTTTTCTCCTCAACACTTTTTTTACCTCTAAGGCCTATTCCTATGAACATGCCAAAAAAAAAAAACTGGTTTGGCATATCAGGTAGCATGGCAAACCAATTGCGCACTATGGGAAAACCACTGAGCGACAGACATTCTAGCGAGCGGTATTCATAATATCGCTGGCGTCATACTTCCCATCGCGCGTTATAAATAATATCGCTGGCGTTAATAAGATTATCGACCAGTAGTATTCTGCAACGGCTATTTCCCCCTTCTGATTTCTATATATACGCCCTTGTACTTCTCCAGGTTACTCACACATACTTCTACATATATTTCACCATTTTTTTTTCTATATTCTCAATTTTAAAGTTTCATAATCATCAATGGCGAGATCCAATGAAGAGAGGAAGGTTATTATGAATCGGTTCAGAATACAGCAAGAAATGTATCGTAGGAGGTTGCAAGAACTTGACGATGAGGAAGCTGAATATAATAAACTAATCGAAACTTTGATGCTTGTACATACGGGCCAGATACCTAGAGTTCCATAGCCCAAAAAAGTATTATCAAGAAAATATACGTATCGAGAGAGGGAATTTTACCACCAAAAGCTGATGCACGATTATTTTCTTCCAAATTGTGTGTACTCTGATCAAAATTTTCAAGGTCGATTCTGCATGCCTCGTCATTTGGTGAAAAAGATTATTGAAGAGTTTTTTCGAGTAGAACCTCAATTTAATTAGCAGTTTGATGCACTGAATATTAGAGGCCATAGTCCCGAACAAAAAGTTACTTCGGCTTTAAGGATTTTAGGTTATGGCACTCCAGCGGATGCGAACGATGAGTACCTTCGTATGGGTAAAACAACTTCATTCACTTACTTTTCATTGTTTTGTGAAGTAATGATTAATCATTTTGGTCCAACATATTTACGAAAAACAACCGAGGAAGATGTTAGACAAATATTGAGGGAGAATGAGGAAAGGGGATTCCCAGGAATGCTAGGTAGTCTCGATTGTATGCATTGGGAATGGCAAGGATGTCCTGTTTATTGGGTCGGTCAATATAAGGATCATTATACAAAACCAACAGTTATCCTTAAAGCTTTTTTTTGCTTAATAATCAATTTTATTAAAAACAAAAGAAGTTAACAAAATACAGCCAAGGGAAGCAAAAATAAAAAAACAAAAAACAAAACAAAAAAGAAGCCATTAGTATGGAAGTTTACTTTAGCTAATCCTACAATAAGTTTGATCTGGATTCTCCAGATAACCTAAGAAATTTGGTTTACTGTCAAAAATGAGTTTTTCCCCCTATTCAAGGTTGCTCCTTTCTTTACTTCTTTATCAGCTGAGAAGTTTACCTCCCTGTAGCTATGTATAAAACTCCAATTTGTCACAACTGAGCATATCTTTCTTCACCTTGTAATTACAGACCAAGGGAGCTTCTGGGTAACAAAAGCCTGAATCACTGCCTTTGAATCTGTTCTGAAAACAATATCAGGAAAACCTTTTTGTATAACCCATTCCACTGCTATGATAACTGCATTAATCTATGCATAGTAGTTTGTTGATATATCAAGAAGTGTTAAAAGATTGAATGTCAAAGAAATATTCTTCACACTGCCAATGCAGGGACAAATATTATTATGTTGTGAAGCTCTGCTTCTTATGATTGTTGGATATGGCATGCTTTTTTTGGTCTTCCGGGTTCACAAAATGATATTAATGTTTTGCACAAGTCGGCTCTGTTTGAAGATCTGAAGTATGGAATTTCTCCCCAAGTCCTTTTCATGATCAACGGCCATCAGTACACTCATGGCTATTATCTTGCGGATGGTATCCACCCAAAATGGTCCACCTTGGTTCAATGCTACTGTCAGCCTCCTGCCGGTGCATTGGGCCGTTCATACCGACATTTTAACGATACCCAAATGGAATTGAGGAAGGATGTGGAACACACTTTTGAAATATTGAAGAGGAAGTTCGCTATCATTTGTGGCCCATATCGTGGGTTGAGTCCTCGTGAAATTCACAAGACTATGCTCACTTGCATAATTCTTCATAACACGGCAATTCAGGAAACCCGACGTGATTCGGATTGGACTAACTATGAAGATGAAGATTTGAGGCCGGAGATTCAACCACAAAGAGGCGTCCCTACAAGGAATTATGCTCAAATGACTAATTACATTCAAAATCGAAATTTGTACGACAGTTTAAGAGATGATATGAGATTAAATCTTTGGGCAGAACATGGAAGACAATGATTAAGTTATGTATTTTTATTTATTTTTTATCTTTAGATTATTTATTTTTTTAAGTTATGTATTTTATTTTAAGTTAATGAGCAAAACTTATTAAAATAGACATTTCAAATTAATCAACTTCAACTTTTCATTTCAAACTAATATTAAGTGGAATGCAATAACAACATATCAAATTAAAATGCAATACTTCAAATTAAAACTTAAACTAATACATCAATCATCTAGAGGAACTACTACATCAAACTCATCATCATCACCATTGGGTTGGTTGTTAGTAATCCAACTTGTTGTTCAATCTGTGCTTGAATCCTGTCAAATTCGATTTCCCACACATGTTTTTGTTGGGAGTTCATAATTGTAGTGTTAGCTTGAAGAATGTTATGCTTGTCATAGTCAAACCCAATTTTTTCTTGAGAAAGACGACTTTTTTTACTCTCCCTGTTTTGAAATTTCCTATCACTTCTCTTTGCTTCTCGACGGTCTTTTGATGTTACATAAACTCCGCCATGTTAAATCCACTAGAACTCCCTCATTCTTGAGATAATCTTCTAGCCAGACTTGCATTCTTCCTCCCTGGAAGTTTTCTCTTACCATCATCATAATTATTGAAAACTAAGTTGGAATTTGGGTTTCTTGTGGTATCCGGTGAAGAATTTGATGGACTTGGTGAAAATGGTGAAGAATTTGGTGTTGAGGGAGAAGAAATATATGGTGACCTTTCAGGTACTTGTTGATTACTTGTTAAGAAATCTGGATTATATTTGTTCAACACCTTCAAAATATGATAACAACTTTCGTAAGCGAACTATTTACCATGTTTTCGCTGCCAATCTGTACGAACATGTCTTTCAAAATCAACATCCACATGACCACTCTCCTTGCCTCCTCTCTTGGCTTGCATTATCAATGCAACATAAGCGGCTACTTCCCTGTTGATTACAATGAAGTGTTCTGCCAATCCTTTTGGATCACGAAAATTGATGTTCATGGTTTGTTGTTCATATTTACGAAATATATTTTCCCACATGGTGTTACCATGTTGTTGTGCACCACCGATACAATCTTGGGTAAAAACACATAATTACGACAAATACATTCATCGTCTATCATGTTGTATTTTGCACCACGAACTCTGGTTTTTTTACCTTTGCCTTGACTTTGAGATTGGGAATCCATATTACAAGAAATAAATAATCGTAGAGAATGAGTGATTGTTTTGGATTTGAATAAGATTGAGATATCGATTGAGAAATTCTAGAGAGATTTAGAAATTCTGGTGTGAGTTGAAATTGGTTTGAAATTTGGTATTTATAGTGGGGAAAATAGTACCTGCTGGATGAGGAACTATTGAGCGATGATCAAATCAGCGAGCGGTACAATGACCAACGCTGGCGGTTTAATGACCATCGAGCGAACGAATGCCGGAAACTCTATCGTGTATGCCTATATGTCAGAAATGACATATAGGCATACACGTTTGGCAGTTTGGCATACCCATAGTAGGTGCATATATGCCAAATATCAGATTTTGGCTTGTGCATGGGAATAGGCCTAAAACAAATCTGATTTTGTTTTAGAGTAAATATGGGAGATTTTGCGTTTCCCCCTCAAAAAAGATATCTATTTTGCATTACCCTCTTTCCAAATCATTCCTTGGTAAAAACCCCTCCCTGTCAACTTTATCGTGAATACACAGTTAAGTCAGTACGTGCAGCACGCGCATGTAACATGATAATTTACTTCAAATTATAACTGGACAGGTGTTGCTATGTGATCGATTTGATCTATGGTCAGGAAACAATATTTTAGATGAACAGTTAGGAATTTATCTTCATTTGATGTTGGCATAAATTATTACACTTGCCGTAGCATTCGTTTGTTTTATCTCCCAAAAACTCTGTTCTTCTTCTCGAGTCCCAATACCATTAAAAGCTAGGTCATCTTAACCTTAAGAGAAAATATATGACCTTGTTAAACCCGAAAATTGAAAATTTCCCTTTTTTATTTTCTTCAATAATTGTTTCTCTATCCTAAAAAGTAAAAACACAAAAAAAAAAAATCTTCCTTAGCCTCTCTTTTAGAGACAAATCTGTTCTTGATTGTGGTGGTAGTAGATAGATCTAGATGGTTCGTGATTAATGATTTGAATGGTGACGTTAGTATTGATTGTAATCTGCATAGTTGATTAGGTCTTTGGTATGCTTTAATTTCTGATGGTGATTTTTCTCGTAACCCATTTGGCAGAATTCCTCGTAGAAATCTCTTTGTGCATAAGATTTTAAATTTTGTGATTTTGATCCATATTTGGTGACAAATCTAAGAATATGAATATATGAGTATATTGAAATCAGATTGCACAAGTTTCTTTCCCATTTGATTATCAAGATTTGCTAATTGGATATGAACTATAATGATTTTACTTAACTCGTTGATGATGAAATAATGTTGTTCTCTTCTCTTTCCCTATATACAGTGATGAAATTGGTTTATTGCAGGAATGGAAAAATGGTGGAGTTGGTTCATTCGGCAGTGGTGAGGAAGGTGGTGGAGGAATTGGTGATTGAGTGTTAGGGTTCGTCTAGAAATGTTTCCAGGGACCGTCGGATTAGATTTATTTATTATTTCATGCATGTGTACTGCTCGTGCTGACTTAACTGTGTAGTCACGGCAAAGTTGATAGAAAGGGGGTTTTACCAATTAGCGATTTTAAAAGGGGGTAATGCAAAATAGGTATCTTTTGGAGGGGGAAAACACAAAATCCCCGTAAATATAATACAAACTTGATTATCAACACCAAACTAGATTATCAACACTAAATTATGTAAGGGTTAATTAGTCATTATCAAAAAAATTGATAAGGGGCTTTTGAAATTACCATCTAATGACCCTTTTTGTCCTATTATATCAGCCCATCAAATGGTTTCTTCAGCCCCTATAACAGATTACTTAGCAATATTGGAGAAATATGAAAACCAAAAGTTTGCTCAGACGAGAAGTTTCATGAGATGAGAGAAGCAATAACAATAAAATTAGGAATTGGAGAGGCGTGGGCCCGGTCCCGACCGTGCATGGCCGGTCGGCCGGTGGGCCCGGTCCCATGACGCTCTTCCCTATTTTTATTATTATTTTTCAACTTGTGTGAAGAATATGGAAAACTATGAGTTTTGCTCAAACGAGTTTTTAAGAAATGAGGAATAATAAAAAAAATGATGGAAAAAGTAATATATTAATTAAGGAAAAAAGTACATAAGATTTACATTTTTTTTTTCAAAAATATTGGACATCACACTAGATTGAGATATCCTTAGCTGAATTTGGGTTGAAAAGTGCCGAATAGATTTTATACGAGCTTCCTTTGCTATGTAGTCCGTTGTGGAGTTGTATCTTCTATTAATATATTGCACCTGAGCTTGAGGGAGTTTTTGCAGAATAGTTTGAGTCGCCTTTATGGTGTTTTTTGCACTCCAATCTGGAACCTTGCACTCCTTTTTGATGGTCTCTGCTAACATTTTGCAATCTGTGACTAAAGTGACATTAGATAAGATATTCTCACTTAGCCAAGAAGAAGCTTTTAATAAAGCTTTGGATTCTGCATGAAAAGTCGAAGACGCCCTTTCTGATCCCGCCGCGATGTGCATAAAAGTCTCGTTGTCCACTGAATATAGTATAAATGCATATCCCATGGTGGAATTTTCCTTTTTATATGTCGCATCAATAAACACTATCCAGTCTGATGGTAAATTTGACCATTTTTCCTTGAAATCCATATATTTTTGAATCCTTCGACTCTTTTGAATATTCTCTTGAGGATATTGTTGTATGAATTTTTTGATTTGCTCTATAAGAGAATTTGGGTTTGGATTAATTTTGTCAAAAACTACCGAGCATCTATACTTCCAGATGAACCAGGAGATTGTTGCAAACTTATCTGAGTAGTTAATTGTCATGTACCTGAGTACAATGACAAGGTGGAATGACAGATTTGAGGATAAACCTCTCTTGATTCGTGAGAATCAAGCCTCTGAGTTCAAAGAACACAGCCTAAGAAGAACAAAGTTCTGATTAATAATTTGCTTAGGGTTTCATTACACAGACTTGAGAATAAATAACTCACTCACTCTCTCAATATCTGACGTCCACGCACTATCCAAGTGGGCTAATCTAAACCACCCATTAAAACTGACTAAATACTACCAATTACCTACAGAGATATGATATGGGCACTCCCCTCCAATACAGGGTACATGACATTCCCTTCCTCTTCAGCACATCCTTGTCCTCAAGGATGAGAGTTAAATGAACCACTGCGAAAATTGGAGAGTCACGCCAAACGCCACCAAAAATCCATGCGAGGCCTATAGACACCTGCATAACAAGCCCAACCATCGTCCACCTTGCAGACTACCTGGATCGCTGACATGTTCCAATGGCTCAAGCATGAATCGACACTGGTGCAGAACTACATGTCATACCCACCTGCTAACTGTTGCGGAGAACTCTTCATAAGGTTCCAGATTGCGATGATGTCTCCATAGTATGTTCTCACTGGCGCTCCAAGAAAAACCAGTCGTTATACCCATACACAGATGCTAGCAGAAATACCCTTTACGAACAGCGACGGTGAGAATCCATGTTGAACTAGAACCACTAGACATATCATCATACGAGGACTCTTTGAACCTGCAGTCCTACTGCCCCAACCTTCCTTACATTTTGCAGTAACTCGAAAACTCAAATGTCGGGGACTTCCGCAAATCCCTCCACCTGTTTCTTTAATAAAGCGAGTTTTCTTAACCTGATCCGAAAAATGATCTTCAATATTCATAAGATGAACTCATACTAGCGTCACAAGGATCCAGCTATCATCCCGTCTTAGTTGGTACCACGAACTCCACACATGAGTTGAAAATACTTTTCCTCTATCAAACACAAATGAACCAGAAGAGTCTAGAAATTTAGCAAGGACAATGAATATCTCTGTAATAACCTTGCACACTTCAAAATCAAGTCCAACAATCCATTGACAATTTTTCTGCAAGTTGTAATGCACATATACTTCAGCAAGTGATTGATCAGGTGGCTCATCAACCAACATTGGAACAGAATATGTACCTTGGACTTCACTTGTGAGTTCTATAAGAAGAGTGGAAGCAGAGAACTCAGTGAAAATTTACCTTGTTGTCTTTCCATCAAAGGTCTCAACCTGACCAGAATTAAACAGAAGCACCCCATTGAGTTGAGCATCACCATTTATTGCACCTTCCCACTCCAGCGAGACCACCAACAGTAACACAATTGGAAAATTGGATTCAACAGTTTTGAGATGAGTTTCTCCCCTTCATAAAAGAAATTTTGTCCCGCTATGACTCGTTGTACTTAAATCTCTAATCGCAGAGACCAAGTGCCAGCTTGCTTCTTTCCAAATAATTGTTGCAAGTTTATTATGGACCTCAGCTTCACAGAACAACTTGTTTCTAAACCAGTTTAAGTCAAAGAACACCACTGTAAAACTCTTATCAACACTAACATGTTTTACACCCCATAACTGATAGACGCATTTATGTGTCTAATTTTTCCTCAATGTTTCGTATTGTTAGTACTCGATTTCGTACTTATTATGGTGTTTTGTGTGTTTGTAGGCATTTTTGGGAAATAAACATTTTTGGAAAATTCGGCTCAAAAAGTTGCCCGGGGCACCCTTGGAGGACACGTGTTATTCGGACTCTCACCGTTGGCTAAGGGGCACCTCGGTTTATAAGGGGCACCCTAACTGAACAACCGCTATTTACACTCCATATCCGGATAAGGGGCACTTCTTCTTCTTCACGGGAGACAGAAAATTGGCGGGAATTCTTCAGTTCAAATATTTTGTTACGGCAAATTTCTGGCGGAAGATTTTGAGGCGATTAATTGAGACTCAATGCCCGGTTTTGATTGTTACAACCCTGTTTCGATTAAACAGTGGTGGTAATGTGTTTTATCTCGGCAAATTTGGGTTGTGCGTGGGAATGACGTGAAACATGATTGAGAGACTCATGGGATTCTGTTGGATTCGTTTTGGAAAGTTGGAGCGAGTATACAACGTTGTCATCTCATTCTGGAACGTGTATCAATCGGTTTGGAGAGTGTAAACAAAAGCTAGCTTCTTGAGAAGTTAAAACAGGGAAGAAATTCCCGTATCTTGCATGAAAATAATTTTATTGATTACCGGGTAATGGAGGATATTTGGGGAGTAATGGCGAGATATTTTGGTCCTGTTGAGTATATATAGGGTGCTGGGAACTCAGAGAAAGGGGGATGGAGAGTTAGGGGTGAGAACAGAGTATAGAAATTAGAGTTGCAGAGAGTTGCTGCTGCTGCCATTAGAGAAGAACACGAAGAACAATAGACTGCAAGTAGCAGTCGTTTTCTAGTGTCTTAAAATCGTTTCGTTTTCTTCCAGAAAAAGACTGTTGCTTCTGCGACTGTTTTGTGCTATAATTTTGTAACAGCTTCTTTGCGACATTTGTAACACCCATAGACCATTGCAAATCTCTGTTTTTATCTTATTTCTCCAATAAAACACCAGTTGAGCTATGAGTTATCTTTTTGAGTGTGTTTTCACCATGTGGAGCTAGAACCCTTCACTGGGACGACGGAGGAAGTTGTATTTCATCCTTGGGGTAATTTAATAAATTCCTTATTTACTTTTTGCATAAATTTTAAATGATTTATGATTTCTATTCATCATTTGTTATCTTGTTAGATAGTGTATGCTTAGTCTTAGATGCTTTAGATACACTATGCTTGTAATTTACAATTGATGTTTTACGAAATCTACTTTGGCAAAGAATAGAGTTATTGTTTCTTTTGCTTTGAGCTATAAATGTCTAGGATTAATTTATGAACCCCATGAACATGAAAACCAGTGGAATCCCGAGTCCCGGTCTCTCTTCATCCTGTGACAAATTTTGTATATATATTTTTCCTTATTTTCTTTATTAAATCTTAAAACAAATTCTCAACAAATCTGAGTGAACGAATCATCTTACTACAACTCAATTGTAAATCCCATCAATAACCCTGTAGAAAACAACTTGAAGTCCCTCCTCGCAAAGACCGCCAGCCTTAACATTTTCAGGATGTGGAATACAGAGACTATGGATGGGCTGCAAAAGCATAACTCCATAACACCTTCAGTACTGCAAAAGCTTGTTGAGAACAAATTCCATCTCAAGAAAACCACCAGCACAAACATCGATGGAGTGTAAAGAAACATCAGCTGAATTGTCACCATTCTGTCATACAATTCTAGCTTGATATAGCCTCTCATTGGTTGATAAATCAACCCAGCTTCCCCTTGAACAATAAGGCTCCCGTAGGTCACATGAGTAAGCAGCAGGTAGTGATAATTACCAGCTGAATTCAAGACTGCCTTCATAAACTGTTTGCAAGTATTGTGACCCACATTCCACAGGCTTGTAGAGTACAACTTGAACTTCCACTTCAAATAGTCCCAAAACAACCAATACCCATTCAGAGCTTGAACAACCAAGGGTAAAACCTTAGTCCCCACTTTGCTTACTAAAATATCTATTCAGAAATAACCCTCCTTCCACATTTCAAGCATTTGATGAGACAACTCATGAACATTCTTAATCTCACACATTAGCATCCACAAATATCGAAAATGAAACTCCATGAACAAGACCTGAGTTCTCGTGCTCCTTATAAGAAATTTGGCCCAACAATAATATGTTTTTGCTTGATATGCTAAAATCCCCTTTAACTGCTCACATACAGGAAGAACTATAGCTCCCACTTTCAGATCGACTAACACCTGATAAAATATACAGAAAGTATCGAAGGGCACACATATTAGATTCGCTAAACAAGGTGGAAGAACATATAATAATGCATAGTAATGAACTGCAATCCCCACAAGTAACCCACACTTCAGTTCCATAAGAGAAAATGCTTCTCCCCGTTTCCCAGGGCCTTGATCAAACAGTATGAGTTGCATGCACTCATAACCACAAAAGCTTTGATAAGCATTCTGAATCCCACCACTTCGCATCTTCATTCGATGCCCAAACTTAGAATCAAGAGCAGCAAAATAAGAAACCCCTAGAAGAAGGCTGGTCTCTTTCCCACGATCAAACAGACTGCGGACAGAATCGAGAAGAGCGAAGTTATATACATCCACAATGAAGTTGTAACCTACCTTTCCCATGTTTATCTGCAAGAGATGATCAACTCCAACATTCCAGAAATTCCAAGCTGCACTCTCAGGAAATTTACTAAATATAACCCCATTGGACCTTTCCAGTAAGACTGACCCACGAAAAACAATCACATAAAATGTATTTTTATCGAGATAGCCCTCAGAATCGTCAACAAAATAAGAGATCTCCTCAACAAGTTGAGATACTTTTCCACGATCAATTACTTTATCAATAAACTTGAAACAACCGTGAGAAGATGTCTCAGTAGGCAGTCTGAGGTTGAAAAAAAATTGAGCTCAAAATATACACTATCCATTAGAAGTATTTTAACAATCATCTTACCTTGTTTAAGTTGTAAGAGAATATCATCTTTGTCACGATCAAATGTTTTACCCATTTTGAGCTGCCATATAAAATTTTCTCCAACAACACTCAAGTTCACTCTCTCTGACATTTGAACAAACACCTTTCTCATACCATGAATATCAACAGATTTGACACATAAAAGAGTAATCGAATCTAGAACCCGCAATTCTGAATCATACCCAAGGCTAAGAAGCAATTGAAAAATCACTTTTCTAGCAAATTTACCTCTATCAAATAACAAGAGAGAATCATCAAGTTTAAAGTGAGAACAAGCCATACTTAGAATTTTGGTGTGGAGAAAGAACAAATCGTTCAAACATTCAACAATTGCAAGGGTTTCCGAAAACAAATTGACGCAATTCGCTCTGTTAAAATCATTTATCACCGATTTTGAAATATCTTCGGGTTGTAAACTCACACCATTAAGTGGGTCTACATCTTCTTCAAAGAAAAACGGCGGAAGCAACTTGCAATCAAGAGATTCATCTTCAGATTCAGCTGATAAAATTGAAGATTTCTGAGTTAATTCACTTACTGGATCTGAATCAACATGAGTTGGTTCCATCTGGTCAACGATGTATTTCTTCATCGTCTTCAGTTGTTGAATCACTGATTGAAGTAATCCAAGACTCTATGCCGAATTCTCATCATACAATCTCCGTTCCATCGCCAATATTTCCTTAATTTCTGCTGAAAAGAAGCTTAACCATTCCTCTACTAGCTGTGGTGGTCGATGAAGGTCCTCTTCCAATTCTCTGCTACTCTAGCTTGAAATTTTCCCAAACTATAAATTTTCTGAGATAACAATTCAGTTCCTGTAAATGGTTTTGGATATAATTCGTCCATATTTGCAATCTCCCTTGAAGAAATTAGCAGAATCGAATGACTCTAGATACCAATTGTCATGTACCTGAGTACAATGACAAGGGGGGAGGACAGATTTGAGGATAAACCTCTCTTGATTCGTGAGAATCAAGCCTCTGAGTTCAAAGAACACAACCTAAGAAGAACAAAGTTCTGATTAACAATTTGCTTAGGTTTCATTACACAGACTTGAGAATAAATAACTCACTCACTCTCTCAATATCTGACGTCCACGGACTATCCAAGTGGGCTAATCTAAACCACCCATTACAACTGACTAAATACTACCAACTACCTACACAGATATGATATGGGCACTCCCCTCCAATACAGGGTACATGACATTAATGAATTCTTGTCTCGTAATCCACTCTTTAATCCAGTTAACTATGATCTGTATTAATTCTTGTGTTCACTGCTTCCACAGAGAGATCAAACCAAATAGCTCTAGCAAATGGGCAAGTTCTAGTTAGATGTTGCTCTGTTTCTTGGACTTGGTCGTTACACATTGGGCAATCCGTAATAAATTCTTTATTATGTGCTCCTAATCTTGCATTGGTTGGGAGAGCTATCTGAGCTAATTTCCAAATAAATAATTTGATCCTTGGAATCGCATTAATTTTCCAAATTTGTTGCCAAGGAAATTCACCCGAGTTGTTGTTTTCTTGATCTTGGTTAACCAGGAAATTATAAACGTTCTTCGCAGAGAAAATCCCAGAAGAGTGGTGTTGCCATCTAATCTTATCTTGTTCTTGCCTGTCATGAGAAATGGCTAGAATTTTTTCTTTTATATCAAGGGTGAATAGATTATCGAGTTTATCTTGATCCCAACTTTCTTCTTGCGCAATCAGTTCACTTACCCTTTGTGGAACAGGCTCTAGAGTAATTATGGGTTTTTGAATTATGTCTTCAGTAGGTACCCATTTATCTTCCCAAATTTTTACCGACTCTCCGTTTTTTACTTGCTAAAAAAATTACCTTTAATAAGGTTTAGATCTTTTTGTATGCTTGTCCAAATCCAAGATAAAATTGATGTCCTAGAAGCTTCTAAAGGGTGGTTATTAGGAAAATATTTAGCTTTCAGCAATCGATCCCAAAGTTGATCGTGTTCTGATATAAGTCTGCTGGCCAGCTTCGTAAGGAGAGCAATGTTGAATTGATGTGGGTTTTTAATTCCAAGACCTCCTTGGGAAATTGGTTTACAGATGCTGACCCAAGCTTTAAAATAACCTCCTCTTTTTTTGGGTTTATTTTTATTCCACCAAAAGTCTCTTTGGATTTTATCCATTTGGTTTAGAGTTTCCTTAGGAAGATCAAGAATTTGCATCTAGTAAGTTGGGCATCCATGTAGAACTGATTTTATCAGCACCGTTTTTCCTGCTTGTGAGAGTAATTTTGATTTCCAACCTTGAAGAGTGACATAATATTTTTGTAGAAGGGGTTCGAAATTTTCCTTTCTTTTTTTATCAAAAAATAGAGGAGTTCTTAAATAGTTATTATTTTTTGTCATCAAAGGAACTTTCAGGATTTTAGCGATGATTTTCCCATGTTTCAGATGAATTCTATAGCTGAAGTATATTCCGGATTTTTGAAGGTTTATCATGACCCGTAATTTCTCCAAATCTAGATAAGATATCTAGTAGGTTTTTTTCTTCCCCTAGGTTAGCTTTTGTGAATAGAAAGCAATCGTCTGCGAAGAACATGTGGGAAATATTGGGAGCGTTTTTGTTTATGTTCAGACCAGAAATTTTTCTTTCCGAAACCGCCTTTTCTAGAAGCCTAGAGAGAATCTCCATGCAGATTAAGAAAAGATAAGGGGAGAGGGGATCACCCTGTCTAAGCCCTCTAGAAGTTTTGAATGTTGGGCCCGGAGATACATTTAAAAGGATAGAGAAGGAAGTGGTAGATATACATTGCATTATGAGATTAACCCAGGAATTGTTGAAACCTAGCGTTGTAGGAGAAGATGTAATAAAATTCCTTTCCACTCTGCCAAATGCTTTAGAAAGATCTAATTTTAGAGCGAAATGACATTTTCTATCTTTTGAGGTTTTCATTGTGTGAATAAGCTCATGGACAATGATAATATTATCGGTGATTTTTCCGGAGAGAAAGGCTGATTGGTTAGGAGAAATTAGCTTGTGAAGAATTGGTTTAAGACGATTGGATAGAATTTTGGATATGATTTTGTAGATAGTATTACTCGGGCTTATGGGTCTAAAATCAACTGGTGTTTGTGGAGTGGATATTTTTGGGATTAGAGTTATGAGAGAGTAGTTTAAATTAAGGTCTAATGTTCCGGATCTAAAGAAATCTTGAACTGATTGAATTATATCTGGACCCAATATATCCTAATTGGCCTTAAAGAAACCTGGTTGAAACTCATCTGGACCAGGAGCCCCCCACTGATTCATATTTGATATTGTGTTCCAAGTCTCTTGATTTGAAGGGATAATGGTTAGAGAAAGATTTTCATCGGCAGAAATACAAGGCTCTATTATATTGGATAAATCTTCCGTGTAATTTGGGATCTGCGAGGTGCCTATCTGAGAGAAATGGTTAATCAGGAGGGAATTGATTTGCTCTCTATCTAAAATTCAAACGCCTGAAGGTTCTCGAAGAGAATGGATTGCATTTATTCTAGGAAAAACAATAAAATACGGTTAAAAGAGAAAAATGGAGAGGCGTGGGACCGGCCACAGCGGCATGGCCGGCAGGCCAGTGGGCGCGGTCCCGTGCGCGCCTCTTAATTTAATTTTTTTATTATTTTCCTTTCCTATTTTGCATAGGTCTTCATATTTCCTCGCTCGTCCATATTTTGGGTGCTCGTTCGTGCATTATTGATAAGTACACTCGCTCATTTTTTCGGGGCTTACTCGGTGGTAGCCCAAATGCCCGAAAAGTGAATATATATTACTAATCCATGATATTCAGCTGAGAAAAGCCATGAAACAGAGTAATAAGATATTATGATAAAAATAGATTATTTTCTTGGAATTCAATTGATGAATATTGCGCTAGAATGAATCAATGAATGGCTCTATACTAACAGACAATCTGTCTAGGAGCGTTATATTTAATCGAGAGTCGAGGTATGAGATAATAAAGACATCATACTCGCTCTGTATGTTTATTCTATATATTCAGGGAACATTGCAACATCCTGAAGACGTTATTGCTCTATACTAGCAGGCAATCTGTCTAGGAGCCGTCCAATCACTATCAATCTATACAGAAGTGAATACTGAAATTGCTCAATGTTGATGAAATGTGCACGATATTGAAAGCTCAGCTAAGAGGCTTTAATGATTGCTTATTCATGCGTGCTCTGAGAGGTTGTACGCTCAATCAGAAAGAGATTGTGACATGAGCTTTTACGTCTAATCCTCAAGTACGAATTTTACATACGTGTCTGAAATTAGGTCAGAAATATGCAAAATTATGAATTTACGATTTTAACCTTTGTCAAAAAAATCGGATTTCACAATATCTTATCTTGTTTTAGATCTAGTATGTATGAGAAAACAAAGACAACAACAACTCGATCAAGATCCTCATCCAGTTCATCTATTACTTCAACTGTTTCCACAACTCCAAAGCTTGAGTCACCCCTAATACTTTCCGATTAGACACTTAAAGACCAGATTACCTTGATTGCATTGACCCCATTAGACACTTAATGAATTGCATTTTTTTTGGCTACACTGTTACCTTGATTGCATTACACAACCTAGACTTAAACTCCAGTTGTTCTGTCCAAGAATCCGTTCCCGCCTTGGCCGGTGCAAATGTGATTTTGGATGTTTTTGGCAAGAAATCAAAAAAGAGAGTATGAGAACCAAAGGTTAAACTACATAAATCCTAAAACATGTCATCCCATTTCTTCAACTAGAAAGGTAGCAACAAACTTGCATCATCAATGGATTAGACAGATAATTCAACATTACATAATACTTAACATAATAGTTCCCATTTCACTGTCACAAATGAGAAACGAAATACTAAACATAACAAAACAAAGTTCCAACTTTATTAGACAGACTAATTCATAACATGAAACTCAAAAAACCTCTAATTACCTCCTCCATAACCATTCAAAGCATCACCGGTCAACCTACAAATCCTCCATTCCTGAAAAACTTGAGCACCCATTTCTTCATAAAACTTGATAGCATTGATATTCCAATCCAAAACACACCATTCAACACGTCCATACCCCATTTTCACAGCTTGAGCAGCCACGGCAGATAACAACATTTTCCCTAACCCTTTCCTCCTATAACATTCTCTGACAAATATATCTTCAATGTAAAACCCTGGTTTTGCTAAAAATGTTGAATAGTTTGGGAAAAACAAAGTAAAACCAGCAACAACAACATCAGAATCAACTTGGAAGTTATGAGCTTCTGGATCTTCAATATTGGTATCAAGATTCACCATCTGAGTAACAGAAGGGTAATTAGGGTTTACAGAATGTTGATCATTTGGAAATGGTAATCTTGAAACTTCAAGAATGAAAACAGTGAACGATTTGAAAGGTGGCGAGTTGAAAAGGGTTGTGGTTAGATTCTCCTGGGTTGCTTCAAATAAGTGTGTTAGACGTTCGAACACTGCCATTTGATGGATCAATTTGTGAATATGAGGGACATCAGTTGGTACAGCTAATCGGATTCTGACGAAAATGGAGTTTGCAGCGGGGTTTTCTGGTAGTGTCATTGATGGAATCGGTGTTGGAGTTGGCGGTGGTGGTCCAGCAGCGGCGGCGGCCATTTTTGTTGATGTTTCTAGAGGAATTTTGCAGTTACTACTGATGGATTTAGGTCTTGTAAAGTAAAATTAGGATCAGGACTTCCTTATGAATGAGAGGAATTCATATTTCGTATATGCGGTTGTATTCTAAGGCATTGTAGGACGGGTCTACGATGATGGTACGTGTTGGTATCGTTTTTCATCGGTTTAATTATTCGATCCTAGACGTGCTAAATTTAAGCGATTAATCAGGGCTTGGGCTTAAGCCTTTCGCGTGGGTTACAATAATTAGGGCAGAGTATAGTCTGGATTGGTCCGATTTTCGCTTCATCCGCATCCAAACCAATGCACGACGGATTCATTTTGACATCAACATCTGACGTAGTTGTATTCGAATGATCAAATAAAAGTAGAACTTAGCTCCTCTCTTCTCTCTATCAGTAAAAAAATAGCAAAAAATTTTGAATTTATTTCTTCTTCTTGCTCAGATTTAGTTCTTTTGGGCTAGATCTGAGCAAGGATTATTATTTTTTTATGAATAAAAGTAGTCTAACTTTTAATTTTAGGCTTTGTTTTTGTTGTTTATGGACACATTTCTTCGCTATTTGACAATATTTACTTCGTTTTTGGGACGATTTTCTCGTCGCTCGAATAACGATTCTCTCAAATCTTCATGGTGTGTCTTGGCTTGTTATTCTCGATTCATCAAGAACATCAATGATTCTGCTCGGATTTGCTTTGGATTCATCTTCAATAAGGGGGATTTAGGGCATGCGTACACGTTTGTATTTACAAGACTTTGGGAAAAATACTCTATTTTATTTGGACATCTCTCATTGAAGAAGATAATTATTTTAAATGGTCGGAGTTGATTCCGGTTCACACCATCATTCGTCAATACTACTGGTAAAAAATTGGATATCTTTGCATTTCATGGCTCTTTCTCTTCGCGATGTATTTGCAATTGGTGTTGTCATTTGTATTTGGGTTTTGATTTTCTTGTATTTTAGTGTTTTTGATAATCTTGTAAGCAATCATGTTATCACTATTTTGATTTGAAAGAATTGAAATGTGATTTCCATCAAAAAAAAAAAAAAATTAATATTTAAAAAATATAAGACAAAATTAACAAAAATGACTTAAGATCCTGGTGCCATAACTATGGTTTCTAATATGGAAATTTATTATTTGGTCCAAGACATGTATAGTTATTTATAGTAAGGTTCAACTGTAATTTGTTTTTATCTAGAGATCCTAATTTAATTAGAACATGGGAATGACCAGAGTACTCCCTAATACCCTATTGCCAAACGTGTGTGTCAACACACCCACTACATCACTCGATATTCTTCTTTTTCCTCATCAAAACCTAATTTCTCTGTGTTCATCTTCTCTCTTTGTTTTTTCCGCTTCTTTTTCATTTTTTTATCACCAACAAAACCAACACTATTGGATCGTCTTTGGATAATGATATTGCCCAGCTAGATCGAAATGATCAAAACACGCACACAAACACACACACACACAGATATATATATCTGTGTGTGTGCATTAAAAAAAAAAATACAAAACCCAAATTTTATGTTTATCTATGATTGAAGGAAAAAGAAAAAGAAAAAACAATAGATAACCTTGATGTTATGATCTGATCAGTTAGAGAAGAAATCCACATCTACACATGCAGAAAAACTAGTAGCAAAAAGTATGAATCTGCAGTACATATCTTTTGTACTGAAAAAAAACTAGTTTATTTTTATTAATACGAGTCATCAGTGCATGTATAATAGTTTGTTCTTCTTTTAATTGCTTGATTCGTCAGTACATATATGTTATACTGAAAAGGAAAAAAAAACTAGCTTATTTCACTTCATTTCTAATTTCTCTTATTATGTGGTACAAAGATTCACCATTACATATTTCCAATACTAATGAAAATGCTCGAATACCCATCATAAGTAACATATATTTTGTTTTTAGCACAATTCGTCAGTACATATCTTTAGAACTTATCAAAATCCTAATTTATTTTGATTGTTATGATCCGTCGTGGCGTATATGATACTTTATTTTGCTTTTGACAATATAAATTAGCAGTACATACATGTTGTACTAGACTGAACTGGTATATTTTGACTAATATGATACATCGGTGCATACATGATAGTTTCTTTTGGTTTTGATAGTGCGAACTAGCAGTACATATCTATCATACTGTAAAAACCTAGTCTATTTTGATAATAAGATCCGTCGGTGCATATATGATAGTTTTTTTTTCTTTTCTTTCGACAATATAAATCAGTAGTATATATGTGTTGTATATTTAGCAATACGCATATATGGTAGTTCTTTTGCTTCTGACAGTATAAATCGGTAGTACATATAGGGTATACCAAAAAATCCTAGTTTATTGTCATTAATATGATCTGACAATGCATATATGACAATTTCTACTGCTTTTGCTACTGTGAATTAGCAGCACACATCTATTTTACTATAAAAACCTAGTTTATTTTGGCCAGTATGATCTATCAGTGCATATATAATACCTTTTTTTACAGTATAAATCAGCAGTACATATCTGTTGAAATAGGCCTTGTTTATTTTGGCCAATATGGTCCATTGTTGCATATATGGTAGATTCTTTTTCTTTTGACGGGATAAATTAGCATTACATATATGCTATATGGAAAAATCCTAGTTTATTTTGATTAATATGACATGTCGGTGCATATATATATGATAGTTTCTTTAGCTTTTGACAATATAAAATCTACTAATAAAGACTGTTCATCCTTAGGATTGTGATGGTAAACCATAGTTATCGCATACCAAGGCTATTTGAATGAGACCCTAGAAGAAAAAACATCGATGGCGCATCATCCAGGTCATGCCTAGATTATTGTGAGACAAGTTTTCCACGTAGGACCAGAATATTATTCTAGTCTCAACTATATATGTTGGAGTATTGCTCGGATAAACCCACCAAGTGTTGGTTAGTCAATTTAAATTGTCATATATTAGTTTTAAAACTCGAAGTTGCTTGATTTGATTACTAGAGTCAACTTCGTTAGGTTAGAATATGAACATATAAATATTGAGACTCGGTATTGTTACTCATAAAGAACCCGAAGACATATCGACAACAATGAAAACATCATCCTTCAGTTCGAGGTTAGTAACACAGACTTGACTTGTTCTATTTCTATATACGTTCTTTTGAGTCAATATTTATTGAAAACATAACATACTAAGTATAATTTGTTTACTTGTCTCAAGTATCGATGACTTGGTCATTATATTATGATTGAAGTGTCCAGGAAAGATATACTAGTTGTTTTTTACAACTTTGGTAAATAGAATTACGAAGTATAGTTAATGTATGGACTTTGTAGAATCGACATAATACTAATGGGTAATTCTTTACTATTTACTGTGTTGAACTTTCGGTTGAGTCCATACCTTGCAATTGTGTTTATACGTGGTTTAAGAAAGTAGACTCGTGAAACATGTTTTGAATAGGTGATTCAAAGGATCTACACTAGGACTAATCCGTTCAAAGGATCTTTACTAGGACTGACCTAAGGATATCTAGTAGGAAAGAACCTTAAAGGATCTCTACAAGGACCGATTCAAAGAAGGAGGATCTCTACTTGGATCGATCCTTAGGATCTCTTGTAGGACCGATCCTTATATGACCAAAAGTGCATTTTCGCTTTGTCACTATCTTAGGGTTTATGTAGATATCGAAATGTAATAGGTTGGAGAAGAAAGTTCAGAAATGATGAAATAGTATTTGAAAATTTGTTAAACTCTTATTACTTAATATTCAAGTATTTTCCTTGATACTCAAGGCGAGATCCCAAAACCTAAATACTCTGATATCTTTTAGATATTCGAATTTGTATCCTTTCCATATCCCATAGGATAAGATATCCCTTGTTGTTATATTAGTGAAGTATATGTATGTACGCTAGCTAATATTAGTTTTCATCCAAGGGAGATTTTGGTATATTATTTGGATTATGGTTGGAATTTCTCAAAACCAAAAATATACATTCATTGCATATCTTAAGGATTCTCAGATTATGTAATTCCTTGTTGTCCAAACAGTCTTTGGTCATTACAATATAAATAGTGGAGATTGTATCCTTACAAACTTATCTCGTGACACGCTTCCCAACCATTTGCGTAGGGAGCCCACTCGTTAATAGAGAAGAGTAATCTAATTAGGTGAAACCTCTTGTATGGTATTCGTTTGAGATTAATAAGCTTTTTTTAGTATCGTTGGTGGGAAACTAAATCGTATTGTTATTTGAGTTTTCGATTATTGATTTGATTGACTAACGGTATAGTTATCCTTGATATATCAAACTTGATTATTCCATGGTCCTTTTCTTATGATATAAGGTCACTCAAGTTTGTTTGATGATTGACTATTCCGAATTTATTCAATTCTATATTTGAAGATAGAACTAGTGATCATCCAATGTTAACAGACTTCGTATTGTGCATGATCGATCGTTAATAGGAAACAAGTTGTTTGTGCAGGTATTTTGAAGATTGAAGATTGAAAGATTTTCTTTTTGGTATTCCGATCTTTGTGATACTTCTTGCACACGTGGTTCTTTGGGATCTAACATTTTTTTTTTAAATTTTGACTAAAATCATACTTGTTGAAAAGATAAGGCAAACCAGGTAGTGGATTTTCTCTGAGAATTGCTTGACTAGATCTTGTCGACTGAGATAGATTATTTCTGTAATATTTATCTTGGTAATCTTTTGACCATATGAGTTTATATTGATTAAAATGAAAATCCTTTATACTCAACCATATCTCTGACCTACCCATGTTTGAGTTATACAAAACGAGATGGTTACTGAAATAGGTTAGTCTTTTTAATGTTTCGGGTTACGATCTAACGAAGTTGAGATAATAGAAGTCTTCACTGCAGGTGAAGCACTTGAGATGGTGGACTCTATCTTGGGTTCACATACACAGACAGATTGGTTATAGACACAAGAATACTGAAGGAACTGAGTAACTAGGAGTAGTTTACTTGGTCTCAACTATATGAGATTATTTTGCAGTAATTTGAAAATAAAAGATTGCACATATGTTTGATGGAAATCGTAACTAAACCATGTTTCATAATTCATGAAATTTTGAACCCACTTATAGAAGTGCTAATTCTCATGTATAAGATCTCTTATAAAACTTAGAAAATTCAAGGCAAATAAAAAAATAGTAACAATAACATGATAAACATCCCCATTACGTATGAGATCATTCAAAAGGGGACTAGGTTCTGGGGTTTTTGTGCCTAGCGATTTTCCTCGTTAACAAAATCTTGTGTGTGGTGTTATTTACTTTCTTTCTGCATTATATTGCTTGTCTTTATAATTAAAGTAAATACACTTGTGCGTTAATCAAACTTCGTATGATCTCATAGATTGGTTCGGTTTCGAGTTTAAGATACCAAGTTACATTTTGTTGAAATAATCTTTTGACTTTTATTAGGTTGATATGAAAAGATTGCGGTGTACCTGGTACACTCATTATTTTAAACTAAACCACACATGTTTTAACTATTATTGTTAATCAAATTCCTCACCTCCACATGCTTCATAGTGTCACTGATCCCTCTAATGTTCATGCATTCTATAAAAATCATTATTTGCAAGTCTGTAAGGAGCTTGTCTAATCTGACCCGTCTTCTTTATCTCAAAACTCTTTATTCCCCAACGTATCATCCACTGCCTTTTATGATGGCAAAGGAATTCTGAACTTCAACAATGTGGAGTTATGCATTATAAACTGTTATGCTAAACCAGGTTCAAATCCTGATGAAATATCCAGAGATACAATAAGCTCATGCCCATCACCGGCTGCCATATATTCACTGCGGTTCTTATTGATTTCCTCTTATTAGTCACCGGATGCCAATCTTTTGCGTTCCTCTTCATCTTATAATATTTTTGTTGGTTAATAACCAATCTATTAGAAGGCCAATATTCCCTCCAACTTAAGAGCGTAAAACATTATAAGAGGAGTGGAAACTTTCGCTTTTTCCTTCTCAAGGCAATTAGCTTTGTTATAATTGTTAGAACTCACAAGCGTTGCTATCTCAAGCTTGTTTGTCAAGTTTAGTTGCCAAAACTATAAGTCTTTAGTTATAGTCTACTTATAGCTAAGTCTCCGACTAGGATAGTAAGTGTAGTTGAGCTCCAGACTCCACGACGTTCATCATTCAAAGACTAAGAATTACTCAAGGAACTGGTGGATCTTCATCGACAAAAAGGTATGTGGAGACTTGGACTTACCTATCACTCAAAAGTCTATTTATTCTATCTCCTATATTGAGACAAAAGTCGTATTGCTATATATACTTCGATTATACACATTTGCTATTTCGAGCCGATTTTAGCTCGCTTATCTATTCCTCGAAATATATGTTGGTAAGCTTTCGCTTTGGCCAAGTTCGTATTTACTGGTCATGTTGATTATTTCAATCTCTTTAAAATCGCTTTGATGAAAAATAGTGTGTGAATAACCACTATATAACATCCTCTAAGAATGTTTCAATGATTGAAATGAGAGTTTAGAATATATAAACTTGAATGGATATAAACATTGTATATGAACTCATACTTGTGTAAGTCCAAAATCCTTGAACCAAAGTATGCGCACTTTACTGGTTTAGGATGTCCGGAGCTAAGTCCGCTTACCCGTACTGCCGGAAATTCACATCCCGTGAATTTCTGATGGAGTTTGTGAACTAAAAACAAGCTCAATCCGGGAACTTAAGTATGCGTACTTAAGTGGGTTATTTTCTAAAAACGGTTTATTCGTGAACTAAGACATATATAAACTAAAAAATGCAATCTTTGCAAACCGTGGCTATTATATTCATGAGTCGATTTGAGTGAATCAAAATCATTTTTGCTTCAATTGTGTCTTATATACTTCTATGAGATCTAAGCAATTGAACAACTCTCTAACAGTTCTTTTGAGTCATTTGAACTAGTTATGGTGAAGATGAATAAGGTTGATATGAAAGTGCTCATATGGCTAACCATTGGTTAACTATTTTTGCACCAACTAGGTGTACACTAGCGTAGTATCCTGCTGGGATCAGAGACGTAAGGAGCGCAACTGTACCTTGGATCAGTGTGAGATTGATTTGGGATCAATTACAGTCCAGACCGAAGTTAGTTTGTAGTAGGCTAGTGTATGTAGCTGCTTAATACAATGTGTGTTCAATCTGGACTAGGTCCGTGGTTTTTCTGCATTGGCGGTTTCCTCGTTAACAAAACTTCTGGTGTCTGTGTTATTTCTTTTCCGCATTATATTTTGTTATATAATTGAAATATCACAGGCTTGTGTTGTATCTATCAATTGGTAAATCCAACCTTTGGTTGTTGATTGAAATTGATTGATCCTTGAACATTGGTCTTTGGTACCGTTCAAGTTATTTCTCTTGTATTCAATCAGATTCACATATTTTTATTTGCTTGAGTTGGGATTAAATCGAGAAATTGAGATATAACTCTTTGATATACTTTTTATTAAGATTGAGTATGATTGTCTAGTTGATTCTCTTAAAAGTATATTGGAGTTAGTCCATACAGATTGCTAAGTGAAATATTGGGTGAGGTTGTTAGTCCCCCACTTTTTCAATTGGTATCAGTGCAGGAAAACACGTTTAAGACCTTATAAATATGTGTTTGTAGCGATCTGACTCTATGGACAGATGTGTTATCTCAATAAATGCACCACCAGATCCAGAGATTTCTGAATTCTCTTCCATGACTGATTTATTTAAATCTGTGGAAGAAATTCTATCTAAACCTCCACCTGGTTTAAAATCCCTTGATGTGTTTTCAGGTCTTGAAAAGAAACTGGAAAGCTTATCTCTTGAGGTTGAGTTATACCTCCAGAAAGAACAAGAGTCACTTGCCAAGCTAAATCTAGTTATGATGAATAATATTCATGTTAAGGTTGACATTGATTTACTAATCAGTGAGAGCAATGCTGCTCCTCTATGTAATCAAATTGGTTGTATCAAACTAAGCAGATTACAAGACGAGTTTAAGTCTGAGTCTTCTGACTATATCATCTTCAAGCATGAATCAATTCATTGGTCAATTCCTGATATACCCTACCAAGATAATTGTATTGTCTTTCCCCATGAAAAGGTTAGGACGTCTCTTCTTTTCAAAAGAGTTTCCTTACGCAATACTAAAAATTATTTGCAAAGACTGTTTTTTATAAGAAAGAAAATAAGAAATCAGAAACACAATTCTTTTTGTGTGCTCATAAATTTCTTTGACTCTCCTGAAAAAACAGTTCCCTGGGATTCTCTCTTTACAAAAAACTGTAAGAGTTGTTGGAAAGAAACTCTATCTTGGTGTCATGGTGAGCGAGATCTGCTTGCTATGTGTCTGATTCTTCATAGGTAACTCGTAATTATCTTTGTTGAGCCTTACTCCGGATACAATGACTCCATATGTTTTTTAAAAACAAACGAGCCCTTGTCAGCACATGTGCGGTTCACATACTCTGAACCTGTAACCAGTCCATGTTGGAACCATGTTACGGAACGTGTGTAACTGGTTCGGGTACACCGCTTGACACATTAAAAGAGAAAAACCAATCTCGTTCTCTTCACCTATTCTTCTTCTCAACAGTTCGAGAACGAAAAGAAAGTAAACCCAAAACAGTTCGTGAACTGTTGATTCTCATAACCTCATTTCTCAACCGTTTTGAGTTTTCTTGAGTTCTTTGTCTTCACAACAAAAATTTACACCACGGGTTGGTGTTTGTTTCTCGTTTCCTTATTGTACCGGTGTTCTAACATTAGCATCAGTTTATGTACAAGAAAGAAAAACCCAACAGTTCACAAACCAAGTAAGTTTCTCAACTCCTTCTTGAGAATTCATTTTCAACAATGGCACATAAGAGAACTAGTCATGTCGGAGGTTCAGGTGGTCAAGCTGAGGATCATTCCTTCTATGACCCCAGTATCCGTGCCAGGTTTATTAACCCTGTTGCCCGTGCCCTCTATTTGGAGTATAAGAACAAACAACCAATTTTTGAAAGGTACTATAATGAGTCAAAAATTGTGGTATAAGGATTAACTGATTTCTTCACTATCGCTCCTGGGGCATTATTCACAAACCATTAGGAACTGCTCGTATTGATATCATTGCACAGTTTTATGCTAATATTCATGATCCAGACCAAGTAAATTGCATGTTCAAGACTATGGTAGGAGGTATTACTTTCACTGTGGATTGTCATATTATTGCTTATCTGTTGAATGTAACTCATATTGGAAGTGCTCGGTTTCCTCTTCCTGAGAATGAAAGATTGACTCCATAAGTAATGTCAAATCGTCTCTTTGATAAAGATGTCCCTCCGAGAGATGGTAAGATTAATGCTTGCGCTGCTGGGTTGTTTCTCAAAGTCTCTGCAAAACTCATTGTAACCAACATGATGCCAAGCACTATTGACAATAATCTATGGATCAAGTCCCTTGCTGATTTGGTCTGTTATATTGTTGAAGGGAGAGACATTGATTTCTGTGGACTTATTGTTAATCAGATGATAACTGTGAAACAGACTTCAAAGAAAACTCGAGGCTTTCCTTGCCTCATCTCAAGAATTTGCAGTCACTTTAACATGAGAGTGGTGGTCCAAAGTTTCTGAGTATGGCAAGCATCAAAAAGATGAAACAATCTTCAACCAGTTCCCCAACAAGTTCTTCTGCTGTTGCAAACTCCAAACTTGTTAGCCTTCAAAATGAAGTGGACTGCATGAAAGAGCAGTTGGAGTATGCTGAAGCAGAAAATCCAAATCTAATCGAGAAGTTTTATGAAATTGCTGGAGATTTTTATGAGAGAAGAGATTGATCTCTGCTCTAGTGATTTTGTTACTTCCTTTATCTGTTAAGCTTCTTATGATTGACATTAATGGTTGTAATAACTTTTATGGTTTTTAGCCTTGAATGATTTTATCTTTCAATTAAAATTGATAAATATGGAGAATCATAAGAAGTACAGATGAATCATGGTCAAAAGTTAAGTCTTTCGTATGTCGATACGCAAGTATTGATAAAAGATTGAATTAACTTTTGATAAACAAAAGATAAGCCTATAATGTCATTATGCAAATATTGATGGAAGATAGGATGAGCTTTTGTTTACAAAGATCAAGTCTATTATATGTCATTGTGAAAATAGTGATGATGAATAGAATGAATCTTTGTTTATTCCACATTATTGATCTTCCCTGATCCACATTTTTAGGTATATATTGTGCGGCTCCGTAAGTTTTCTTATGTGAGCATGTCCGATTAAATTAATCATGGGTTCTCTTGTGGATAATTTAATTGATATTTTTGGATACAAATTCATATTCTTATGTGATTTGTTAATGTCCAAAGAAATCCTTCTTTTCTTGTGAAAGTAAGGTCGCTCTTATTGTTCTTTCAGGAATGACATTTTATGGGGGAGAGTTCTTAATTGAACTTATGCTTAATTGCCAAATCTTTGTGGGAGTGCGGCTGTGGAATAATATAGGGGTTATCTTGTATCTTTATAAACTCCTTGATGAATGCATTTAGTTTCGGCAATATGATTGCATCTAAAAAGTTGATATGTACTTTCTTTTGGTCATGAAGTGTCTCTATGGAAATTTCATTAGGATCCCACTAGTTTTAGTACATTTGCCAATTTTAATGACAAAAAGGGGGAGAATTAATGTGTAGTTCACACTACAAATACATATGGTTTTTGGATCATTATGTAAGCAGAAGTGGTTTTCATGTGAGATGAAGTATTGACTAAGGGGGAGTGATACATATCACCATGGTATTATTTTTGAAGTTGTGATACAATTCAACTTTGATGTTGTGTAATAATACTATGACACTGTGTAACAATGATTGAGAGCTTTTGTTTTCTCATTGTTATGGCTACGGATCTTCAACAATGGTGATGTTGATTTGAATATATTTGGAATCATTGGAGTACTTGAAAGTAACGAAGATTTCGAGTAATGTTGAAGAACCAAGGAGATCGTGCATGTGGAAGAGAATCCGTAAAGTTTATTTATTTTGTATTCCATATGTATTGATAGTTTTGTCACTAAAATTGACAAAGGGGGAGATTGTTAGAGCACTGCTCGGTCGAACTCGCAAGCGTTGCTATCTCAAGCTTGTTTGCCAAGTTTAGTTGCCAAAACTATAAGTCTTGATTTCTAGTCTACTTATAGCTAAGTCTCGGACTATGATAGTAAGTGTAGTTGAGCTTTAGACTCCACGACGTTCATCACGCAAAGACGAAGAATTAATCAAGGAACTAGTGGATCTTCGTCGACAAAAAGGTACGTGGAGACTTGAACTTATCTATCACTCAAAACTCTATCTATTCTATCTCCTATCTTGAGACAAAAGTCGTATTGCTATATAGACTTCGATTATACACATTTGCTATTTCGAGCCGAGTTTATCTCGCTTATCTATTTCTCGAAATATGTTTTGGTAAGCTATCGCTTTAGCCAAGTTCGTCTTTACTCGTGACGAAAGTCATGTTGATTATTTCAATCTCTTGAAAATCGCTTTGATGAAAAATAGTGTGTGAATAACCACTATATAACATTCTCTAAGAGTGTTTCAATGATTGAAATTAGAGTTTAGAATATATAACCTTGAATTGATATAAACATTGTATGTGAACTCATACTTGTGTAAGTCCAAAATCCTTGAACCAAAGTATGCGCACTTTACTGGTTTAGGATGTCCGGAGCTAAGTCCGCTTACGCGTACGCGTACTGCCGGAAGTTCACATCCCGTGAATTTCTGATGGAGTTTGTGAACTAAAAACAAGCTCAATCCGGGTACTTAAGTATGCGTACCGGTATGCATACTTAAGTGGGTTATTTTCTAAAAACGGTTTATTCGTGAACTAAGACATATATAAACTAAGAAATGAAATCTTTGCAAACCGTGGATATAATATTCATGAGTCCATTCGAGTGAATCAAAATCATTTTTGCTTCGATTGTGTCTTATATACTTCTATGAGATATAAGCAATTGAACAACTCTCTAACAGTTCCTTTGAGTTATTTGAACTAGTTATGGTGAAGATGAATAAGGTTGATATGAAAGTGCTCATATGGCTAACCATTGGTTAACTATTGTTGAACCAACTAGGTGTACACTAGCGTAGTATCCTGCTGGGATCAGAGACGTAAGGAGCGCAACTGTACCTTGGATCAGTGTGAGATTGATTGGGGATCAATTACAGTCCAGACCGAAAGTAGTTTGTAGTAGGCTAGTGTATGTAGCGGCTTAATACAATGTGTGTTCAATCTGGACTAGGTCAGTGGTTTTTCTTCATTGGCGGTTTCCTCGCTAAAATTTCTTTTGGTGTCTGTGTTATTTCTTTTCCGCATTATATTTTGTTATATAATTGAAATATCGCAGGTGTTGTGTTGTATCGATCAATTGGTAAATACAACCTTTGGTTGTTGATTGAAATTGATTGATCCTTGAACATTGGTCTTTGGTACCGTTCAAGTTATTTCTCTTGTATTCAATCAGATTCACAGATTTTTATTTGCTTGAGTTGGGATTAAATCGAGAAATTGAGATATAACTCTTTGATATACTTTTTATTAAGATTGAGTCTGACTGTCTAGTTGATTCTCTTAAAAGTATATTGGAATTAGTCCATACAGATTGCTAAGTGAAATATTGGGTGAGGTTGTTAGACCCCCACTTTTTCAATTGGTATCAGTGCAGGCAAACACGTTTAAGACCTTGAAAATATGTGTTTGTAGCGATCTGACTTTATGGACAGATGTGTTATCTCAATAAATGCACCACCAGATCCAGGTATTTCTGAATTCCTTCCATGACCTATTTAATTAAATCTGTGGAAGAAATTCTATCTAAACCTCCACCTGGTTCAAAATCCCTTAATGTGTTTTCAGGTCTTGAAAAGAAACTGGAAAGCTTATCTCTTGAGGTTGAGTTATACCTACAGAAAGAACAAGAGTCACTTGACAAGCTAAATCTAGTTATGATGATCAATATTCATGTTAAGGTTGACATTGATTTACTAATCAGTGAGAGCAATGCTCCTCTTCTGTGTAATCAAATTGGTTGTAGAAAACTAAGCAGATTACAAGACGAGTTTAAGTCTGAGTCTTCTGACTATATCATCTTCAAGCATGAATCAATTCATTGGTCAATTCCTGATATACCCTACCAAGATAATTGTATTGTCTTTCCCCATGAAAAGGTTAGGACGTCTCTTCTTTTCAAAAGAGTTTCCTTACGCAATACTAAAAATTATTTGCAAAGACTGTTTTTTATAAGAAAGAAAATAAGAAATCAGAAACACAATTCTTTTTGTGTGCTCATAAATTTCTTTGACTCTCCTGAAAAAAAAGTTCCATGGGATTCTCTCTTTACAAAAAACTGTAAGAGTTGTTGGAAAGAAACTCTATCTTGGTGTCATGGTGAGCGAGATCTGCTTTCTATGTGTCTGATTCTTCATAGTTAACTCGTAATTATATTTGTTGAGCCTTACTCCGGATACAATGACTCCATATGTTTTTTAAAAACAAACGAGCCCTTGTCAGCACATGTGCGGTTCACATACTCTGAACCTGTAACCAGTCCATGTTGGAACCATGTTACGGAATGTGTGTAACTGGTTCGGGTACACCGCTTGACACATTAAAAGAGAAAAACCAATCTCGTTCTCTTCTCCTCTTCTTCTTCTCAACAGTTCGAGAACTTAAAGAAAGTAAACCCAAAACAGTTCGTGAACTGTTGATTCTCATAACCTCATTTCTCATCCGTTTTGAGTTTTCTTGAGTTCTTTGTCTTCACAACAAAAATTTACACCACAAGCTGGTGTTTGTTTCTCGTTTCCTTGTTGTACCGGTGTTCTAACATTAGCATCAGTTTATGTACAAGAAAGAAAAATCCAACAGTTCACAAACCAAGTAAGTTTCTCAACTCCTTCTTGAGAATTCATATTCAACAATGGCACATAAGAGAACTAGTCATGTCGGAGGTTCAGGTGGTCAAACTGAGGATCATTCCTTCTATGACCCCAGTATCCGTGCCAGGTTTATTAACCCTGCTGCCCCTGCCCTCTATTTGGAGTATAAGAACAAACAACCAATTTTTGAAAGGTACTATAATGAGTCAAAAATTGTGGTACAAGGCTTAACTGATTTCTTCACTATCGCTCCTGGGGCATTATTCACAAACCAATAGGAACTGCTCGTATTGATATGACTGCACAGTTTTATGCTAATATTCATGATCCAAACCAAGTAAATTGCATGTTCAAGACTATGGTAGGAGGTATTACTTTCACTGTGGATTATCATATTATTGCTTATCTGTTGAATGTAACTCATATTGGAAGTGCTCGATTTCTCCTCCTGAGAATGAAAGATTGACTCCATAAGTAGTTTCAAATCGTCTCTTTGATAGGGATGTCCCTCCGAGATATGGTAAGATTAATGCTTGCGGTGCTGGGTTGTTTCTCAAAGTCGCTGCAAAACTCATTGCAGCCAACATGATGCCAAGCACTATTGACAACAATCTATGGATCAGGTCCCTTGCTGAATTGGTCTGTTATATTGTTAAAGGGAGAGACATTGATTTCTGTGAACTTATTGCTAATCAGATGATAACTGTGAAACAGACTTCAAAGAAAACTCGAGGCTTTCCTTGCCTCATCTCAAGAATTTGCAGTCACTTTAACATCACTCCTTTTGGATCTGAGAGTGGTGGTCCAAAGGTTCTGAGTATGGCAAGCATCAAAAAGATGAAGCAATCTTCAACCATTTCCCCAGCAAGTTCTTCTGCTGTTGTAAGCTCTAAACTTGTTCGCCTTCAAAATTAAGTGGACTGCATGAAAGAGTAGTTGGAGTATGTTGAAGCAGAAAATCCAAATCTAATCGAGAAGTTTTATGAAATTGCTAGAGATTTTTATGAGAGAAGATATTGATCTCTGCTCTAGTGATTCTGTTACTTCCTTTATCTGTTAAACTTCTTATGATTGACATTAATGGTTGTAATAACTTTTATGGTTTTTAGCTTTGAATGATTTTATCTTTCAATTAAAATTGCTAAATATGTAGAATCATAAGAAGTACAGATGAATCATGGTCAAAAGTTAATTCTTTCATATGTCGATACGCAAGTATTGATAAAAGATTGAATGAAATTTTGATAAACAAAAGATAAGCCTATGATGTCATTATGCAAATATTGATGGAAGATAGGATGAAGTTTTGTTTACAAAGATAGGATGAAGTTTTGTTTAGTGATGAAGAATAGAATGAATCTTTTTTATTCCACAATATTGATCTTCCCTGATCTACATTTTTAGGTATATATTGTGCGGCTCCGTAAGTTTTCTTATGTGAGCATGTCCGATTAAATTAATCATGGGTTCTCTTCTGGTTAATTTAATTGAGATTTTTGGATACAAATTCATATTCTTATGTGATTTGTTAATGTCCAAAGAAATCCTTCTTTTCTTGTGAAAGTAAGGTCGCTCTTGTTGTTCTTTCGGGAATGACACTTTATGGGGGAGAGTTCTTAATTGAACTTATGCTTAATTGCCAAATCTTTGTGGAGAGTGCCACTGTGGAATAATATAGGGGTTATCTTGTATCTTTATAAACTCCTTGATGAATGCATTTAGTTTCAACAATATGATTTCATCTAAAAAGTTGATATGTACTTTTTTTTGGTCATGAAGTGTCTCTATGGAAATTTCATTAGGATCCCACTAGTTTTCATATATTTGCCAATTTTATTGACAAAAAGGGGGAGAATTAATGTGTAGTTCACACTACACATACATATGGTTTTTGGATCATTATGTAAGCGAAAGTGGTTTTCATGTGAGATGAAGTATTGACTAAGGGGGAGTGATACATATCACCATGGTATTATTTTTGAAGTTGTGATACAATTGAACTTTCATGCTGTGTAATAATACTATGACATTGTGTAACAATGATTGAGAGCTTTTGTTTTCTCATTTTTATGGCTACGGATCTTCAACAATGGTGATGATGATTTGAATATCTTTGGAATCATTGGAGTACTTGAAAGTGACGAAGATTTCGAGTAATGTTGAAGAACCAAGGAGATCATGCATGTGGAAGAGAATCCGCAAAGTTTATTTATTTTGTATTCCATATGTATTGATAGTTTTGTCACTAAAATTGACAAAGGGGGAGATTATTAGAGCACTGCTCGGTCGAACTCGCAAGCGTTGCTATCTCAAGCTTGTTTGTTAAGTTTAGTTGCCAAAACTATAAGTCTTGATTTCTAGTCTACTTATAGCTAAGTCTCGGACTAGGATAGTAAGTGTAGTTGAGCTATAGACTCCACGACGTTCATCATGCAAAGACGAAGAACTAATCAATGAACTGGTGGATCTTCATCGACAAAAAGGTACGTGGAGACTTTTACTTATCTATCACTCAAAACTCTATCTATTCTATCTCCTATCTTGAGACAAAAGATTTATTGTTATATAGACTTCGATTATACACATTTGCTATTTCGAGCCGAGTTTATCTCGCTTATCTATTTCTCGAAATATGTGTTGGTAAGCTATCGTTTTAGCCAAGTTTGTCTTTACTCGTGACGAAAGTCATGTTGATTATTTCAATCTCTTGAAAATCGCTTTGATGAAAAATAGTGTGTGAATAACCACTATATAACATTCTCTAAGAATGTTTCAATGATTGAAATTAGAGTTTAGAATATATAACCTTGAATGGATATAAACATTGTATGTGAACTCATACTTGTGTAAGTCCAAAATCCTTGAACCAAAGTATGTGTTACTTTACTGGTTTAGGATGTCCGGAGCTAAGTCCGCATACCGTACGCGTACTGCCGGAAGTTCACATCCCGTGAATTTCTGTCGGAGTTTGTGAACTAAAAACAAGCTCAATCCGGGTACTTAAGTATGCATATCGGTATGCGTACTTAAGTGGGTTATTTTCTAAAAATGGTTTATTCGTGAACTAAGACATATATAAACTAAGAAATGCAATCTTTGCAAACCGTGGCTATAATGTTCATGAATCGATTCGAGTGAATCAAAATTTTTTTTGCTTCGATTGTGTCTTATATACTTCTATGAGATCTAAGCAATTGAACAACTCTCTAACTAGTTCTTTTGAGTCATTTGAACTAGTTATGGTGAAGATGAATAAGGTTGATATGAAAGTGCTCATATGGCTAACCATTGGTTAACTATTGTTGAACCAACTAGGTGTACACGTTTAGGTACGGTTACTCAAACCTAAATGAAGTTACATTTCATTTGTATATCACAAGCTAAGTTCTATCTAATGGTTGAAAGATATTAGCTTGGATCTAATCAGGTTTTAATCTAACAGTGAATATTGAATGCTTTGTTACCAAGGTAACTTAGTTTGCAAACCCTGATTTGGAGACTATATAAAAGAGAACTCTAGCAACTGGGAAACCTAATCCCCACACCTCATGTGTGATACTAGTTGTATAAGTTAGAGTCGATTCTCCTTTAACCTTAGGTTTTCTATCGATACCCTGTAGGTTAACGACTTGAAGACTTCATTGGGATTGTGAAGCCAGATCCAACTATTTTCTATGTAGTTGCGTGATCTGATCTTGCTGTTTCTATCGAATTTGAGTACAATCGTAAGATTGGCTTGAGATTAATTTCTCCGATAGGCAAGATAGAAAAGTAATCACAAACACCTTCGTCTCATCATTTGTGATTCCACAATGTCTTGTTTCGCTAGTCGATTAAGATTATTGTAAAGGTAATTGATATTTCTAGGATGTTGTTCGGGAAAGTAAGTCTGGTATATCAATCGGTTTCTGTTCACCTTGATTTATCAAAATACGGAACAAAACTCGTAGGTATTTCTGTGGGAGACAGATTTATCTATTCTTGTAGACTTTTCTGTGTGATACAGACTTTGGGTCGTATCAACTCTTAGTTGTGGGTGAGATCAACTAAGGAGCGCAACCGTACCTTGGATAAGTGTGAGATTGATTGGGGTTTAGCGGCTTAATACAATGTGTAAATTTCAATGATATAAAATTTACAAATATCCGTGGTATACTTTGAGAGATAAATCATTTCTTAATTGTACTACTAGGTCAACTAATAGTGGGACAGAGGGAGTATAACTCTTTGATATACTTTTTATTAAGATTGAGTCTGACTGTCTAGTTGATTCTCTTAAAAGTATATTGGAGTTAGTCCATACAGATTGCTAAGCGAAAAATTTGGGTGAGGTTGTTAGACCCCCACTTTTTCAATAATAAAAAGTCGAAAAATGGAGCATTATGCTGGTTTCCAAGCACATTTTGGCCATCATCAAACACATGATTTATAACACTCCTCTGCTCGAAATTTTGATTACCGCTACAAACATACGAGAAAAAACTATTATATATGTTGTTGTAAAACCATCCAAAAGCAAAGGCTTATCAACAACGGAAGAAATGAAGCTCAACGCAATAAGACTGAAGAGATAAGCTAAAACTTTCCTAATCACTATCCACACTGAATTGATTGGTCTCTAATACTTGATGAATAGATGATTCTCATCCTCTAGAAAATAAATAAACACGAAAGACAAATACATGACCGTTCTCTCAAACAATAACTCGATTTTCTTCCAAAAAGAACTTAAGAATGAAAGCTTTGCCACCATAAACTGTCATAGACATATTACACTTTATTTTTCAAGCTTTCTCGATATCATCCTTCATCGGGCTGAAAAGTAACCTACACCCAACAAATCCACCTACCACAAGTTGTTGGCACTCCTCATATTTCAACTAAATTCAACTAACTAATCTTCACAACAAGTTGATCATCAACCATATTTGGTGGATAATAGCAAAGATTATTCGAAGAGTTTGGCAAAATTATTGTGAACATGTTTACTATTTCACTCTGGTTAAGTCTATATCTTTTCATATTACAAAAACATGTGCATAGGTATCATCAAGAAAATAAGAAGCAAAAAAAAAAATAAAAAAAAAAGAGGATAAAACACGAATCACAGTTGGTAATCCCAGGATCTGGAGGAACAGAGATCACCATGGTTGCAAAAATAAAAAACCCTAATTACCTTGGCTTCTACTCAAAATTGATAGGCCCCACTTAATTGTTTTATTATGTTTGTTATGTTTATTATTTCTACTTTGGGGAAGGATCGGGTCACAACCTTAGTAAGACAGACTTATCACAAAGTCGTATGGCCAATGGATTTCGCCACTATGGATGGATGAGATTTAAACAAAACATGCACGTTTTATTAACTTTATCTATGACCTGTGTTGATAGTGAGTTTCTTCTGTTATCTTCTCTTTTGTACTGGTGTAATTGATAATTAAAGATGATATTTCTGGTGATGATTACATCAAACTGGAAAATGAGGATATCAGTAAAATATTGGTTTTCTTTTAACAATTCTTTTTTTAATTTTGGATTTCCTAATATAATAGTGTTTTTCCTTCAAAATTTTTGAAATTGATCGGTGGTGCTAGGTTGCAGGAACTCAGTTCTTCACTAGATATCTGAGCTTAACTCTGTCTTTCTTTATTCTCAAAGATGGGAAGGATATCAATCTGATTGTGGGAGCTAACAAATCAGAGCTTCTAAAGAAGATTCTAGCTACTCTTATTTTATTTTTGTGGCATGCTAGTGCTATTTCCATTCCCTTAATAGACCACTTGGATTGACGTCGATAACTACAAGAGGAGAAGTTATTAGTAACACCCAAAATTGGATTTCTATTAACACAAAAATAGGGAAGACCAGTAAATAAAAATAAATGTAAGTTGCAACAACTTAATTGAAGATTAAAGTAATGATGTGTCGACGATAATGAATTAAATTTTTGATCTAAGACATCAACATACAATCTCAATCCCTAAATCAAAATCTTGTAAATGAACTGTTTTAAAAGTTCAACATCAAACACTAAATTTTGGGTTACCTAAAAAAAATATGAGGATGACTTTCGATATTTCTGAACTTAACCAAAGATTTTGATTACAAAATAGTTAACTATGAATAATTTCTTTTGCTGTCAAAAATGGAAGAAGAAGCGCGAGAAAGAAGAAAGGTCAGGCAAAGTAGAAGAGAGAGGAAAAAAGAAAACAAAAGAGTCGTCATGTATCTGAGTTGTGAAAAATACTATAACCCCCTACAATATGGGTTCAATATATAGAATCCCCACAAAATGGATCATTCATTATCAACTCCATACTTTTACTTTTTGATATTTCTAGTCCCAAAATTTTTAATTTTGGGGGCAAGTTTTGCCTCCCGGATTGCTGACAGCAGCCAGTTTTTTAATAAATCTAAAAATACCAAAACTAACCTCCACTATTTATAGTCGTTTTATACAGTAACAGAAACAGAAAATCGAACCAAGTATTTTTAGCTCTCTCTTCTCTCTGCTCTCATTGATTTTTTCTTCAGAAACAGAATTGGAATTTTTTCATCACACGAATCATTGCATTGAAGAACAAGAATTCTTTAGTTTGATGTGTTGAAGACGAGAGGAAAAACAATAATTCGTTAGTTTTTTCTCAATTTGCTGATCTTATTCACTGGGTTTCAGGTCTGACAAGAGTGAGACGATGCATTGAAGGACAACAAATAGGTTTGTATCAATTCATCTTTTCTGTTTGTATCAAATATGTTTGATTCACTAGTTTTTGTATCCTTGAACATTGGTCTTTGGTACCGTTCAAGTTATTTCTCTTGTATTCAATCAGATTCGCAGATTTCTATTTGCTTGAGATGGATTGAATCGAGAAATTGAGATATAACTCTTTGATATACTTTTTATTAAGATCGAGTATGACTGTCTAGTTGATTCTCTTAAAAGTATATTGGAGTTAGTCCATACAGATTGCTAAGTGAAATATCGGGTGAGGTTGTTAGACCCCCACTTTTCCAATAATAAAAAGTCGAAAATGGAGCATTATGCTGGTTTCCAAGCACATTTTGGCCATCATCAAACACATGATTTATAACACTCTTTTGCTCGAACTTTGGGTTTAACCGCTACAAACATACGAGAATAAACTATTATATATGTTGTTGATGTAAAACCATCCAAAATCAAAGGCTTATCAACAACGGAAGAAATGAAGCTCAACCCAATAAGACTGAAGAGATGAGCTAAAACTTTCCTAATCATTATCCACACTGAATTGATTGGCCTCTAATACTTGATGAATAGATGGTTCTCATCCCCTAGAAAATAAATAAACAAGAAAGACAAATACATGATCGTTCTCTCAAACAATAACTCGATTTTCTTCCAAAAAAAACTTAAGAATGAAAGCTTTGCCACCATAAACTGTCATAGACATATTACACTTTATTTTTCAAGCTTTCTCGATATCATCCTTCACCAGGCTGAAAAATAACCTACACCCAACAAATCCACCTATCACAAGTTGATGTCACTCCTCATATTTCAACTAAATTCGACTAACTAATCTTTACAACAAGTTGATCATCAACCATTTTTGGTGGATAATAGCAAAGATTATTCGAAGAGCTTGGCAAAATTATTGTGAACCTGTTTACTATTTCACTCTTGTTAAGTCTATATCTTTTCATATTACAAAAACATGTGCATAGGTATCATCAAGAAAATAAGAAGCAAAAAAAAAAAAAAAAAAAAAGAGGATAAAACACGAATCACAGTTGGTAATCCCAGGATCTGGAGGAACAGAGATCACCATGGTTGCAAAAATAAAAAACCCTAATTACCTTGGCTTCTACTCAAAATTGATAGGCCCCACTTAATTGTTTTATTATGTTTGTTATGTTTATTATTTCTACTTTGGGGAAGGATCGAGTCACAACCTTAGTAAGACAGACTTATCACAAAGTCGTATGGCCAATGAATTTCGCCACTATGGATGGATGAGATTTAAACAAAACATGCACGTTTTATTAACTTTATCTATGACCTGTGTTGATAGTGAGTTTCTTCTGTTATCTTCTCTTTTGTACTGGTGTAATTGATAATTAAAGATGATATTTCTGGTGATGATTACATCAAACTGGAAAATGAGGATATCAGTAAAATATTGGTTTTCTTTTAACAATTCTTTTTTTAATTTTGGATTTCCTAATATAATAGTGTTTTTCCTTCAAAATTTTTGAAATTGATCGGTGGTGCTAGGTTGCAGGAACTCAGTTCTTCACTAGATATCTGAGCTTAACTCTGTCTTTCTTTATTCTCAAAGATGGGAAGGATATCAATCTGATTGTGGGAGCTAACAAATCAGAGCTTCTAAAGAAGATTCTAGCTACTCTTATTTTATTTTTGTGGCATGCTAGTGCTATTTCCATTCCCTTAATAGACCACTTGGATTGACGTCGATAACTACAAGAGGAGAAGTTATTAGTAACACCCAAAATTGGATTTCTATTAACACAAAAATAGGGAAGACCAGTAAATAAAAATAAATGTAAGTTGCAACAACTTAATTGAAGATTAAAGTAATGATGTGTCGACGATAATGAATTAAATTTTTGATCTAAGACATCAACATACAATCTCAATCCCTAAATCAAAATCTTGTAAATGAACTGTTTTAAAAGTTCAACATCAAACACTAAATTTTGGGTTACCTAAAAAAAATATGAGGATGACTTTCGATATTTCTGAACTTAACCAAAGATTTTGATTACAAAATAGTTAACTATGAATAATTTCTTTTGCTGTCAAAAATGGAAGAAGAAGCGCGAGAAAGAAGAAAGGTCAGGCAAAGTAGAAGAGAGAGGAAAAAAGAAAACAAAAGAGTCGTCATGTATCTGAGTTGTGAAAAATACTATAACCCCCTACAATATGGGTTCAATATATAGAATCCCCACAAAATGGATCATTCATTATCAACTCCATACTTTTACTTTTTGATATTTCTAGTCCCAAAATTTTTAATTTTGGGGGCAAGTTTTGCCTCCCGGATTGCTGACAGCAGCCAGTTTTTTAATAAATCTAAAAATACCAAAACTAACCTCCACTATTTATAGTCGTTTTATACAGTAACAGAAACAGAAAATCGAACCAAGTATTTTTAGCTCTCTCTTCTCTCTGCTCTCATTGATTTTTTCTTCAGAAACAGAATTGGAATTTTTTCATCACACGAATCATTGCATTGAAGAACAAGAATTCTTTAGTTTGATGTGTTGAAGACGAGAGGAAAAACAATAATTCGTTAGTTTTTTCTCAATTTGCTGATCTTATTCACTGGGTTTCAGGTCTGACAAGAGTGAGACGATGCATTGAAGGACAACAAATAGGTTTGTATCAATTCATCTTTTCTGTTTGTATCAAATATGTTTGATTCACTAGTTTTTGTATCCTTGAACATTGGTCTTTGGTACCGTTCAAGTTATTTCTCTTGTATTCAATCAGATTCGCAGATTTCTATTTGCTTGAGATGGATTGAATCGAGAAATTGAGATATAACTCTTTGATATAATTTTTATTAAGATCGAGTATGACTGTCTAGTTGATTCTCTTAAAAGTATATTGGAGTTAGTCCATACAGATTGCTAAGTGAAATATCGGGTGAGGTTGTTAGACCCCCACTTTTCCAATAATAAAAAGTCGAAAATGGAGCATTATGCTGGTTTCCAAGCACATTTTGGCCATCATCAAACACATGATTTATAACACTCTTTTGCTCGAACTTTGGGTTTAACCGCTACAAACATACGAGAATAAACTATTATATATGTTGTTGATGTAAAACCATCCAAAATCAAAGGCTTATCAACAACGGAAGAAATGAAGCTCAACCCAATAAGACTGAAGAGATGAGCTAAAACTTTCCTAATCATTATCCACACTGAATTGATTGGCCTCTAATACTTGATGAATAGATGGTTCTCATCCCCTAGAAAATAAATAAACAAGAAAGACAAATACATGATCGTTCTCTCAAACAATAACTCGATTTTCTTCCAAAAAAAACTTAAGAATGAAAGCTTTGCCACCATAAACTGTCATAGACATATTACACTTTATTTTTCAAGCTTTCTCGATATCATCCTTCACCAGGCTGAAAAATAACCTACACCCAACAAATCCACCTATCACAAGTTGATGTCACTCCCTCATATTTCAACTAAATTCGACTATCTAATCTTCACAACAAGTTGATCATCAACCATTTTTGGTGGATAATATCAAAGATTATTCGAAGAGCTTGGCAAAATTATTGTGAACCTGTTTACTATTTCACTCTTGTTAAGTCTATATCTTTTCATATTACAAAAACATGTGCATAGGTATCATCAAGAACATAAGAAGCAAAAAAAAAAAAAAAAAAAAAAAAAAAAAAAAAAAAAA
>NC_039366.1:52632777-52638641 GCF_003573695.1 Papaver somniferum
AAAAAAAAGAGGAGAAAAGACGAATCACAGTTGCTAATCACAGGATCTGGAGGAACAGAGATCACCATGGTTGCAAAAATAAAAAACCCTAATTGCCTTGGCTTCTACTTAAAATTGCTGAGCCAAACAAAGATATTGGGCCCACTTAATTGCTTTATTATGTTTGTTATGTTTACTAATTCTACTTTGGGGAAGGATCGGGTCACAACCTTAGTAAGACAGATTTATCACAAAGTCGTATGGCCAATGGATTTCGCCAATATGGATGGCTGAGATTTAAACAAAACACACACGTTTTATTAACTTTATCTACGACCCGTGTTGATAATGAGTTTCTTCTGTTATCTTCTCTCTTATACTGGTGTAATTGATAATTAAAGATGATGTTTCTGGTGATGATTACATCAAACTGGAAAATGAGGATATTAGTAAAATATTGGATTTTTTTTTAACATTTTTTTTTTAATTTTGGATTTCCTAATATAATAGTGTTTTTCCTTCAAAATTTCTGAAATTGATTCGCTGGTGCTGGGTTGCAGGAACTCAGTTCTTCATTGGATATCTGAGCTCTGACTTTCTTTATTCTCAAAGATGGGAAGCAGATCAATAGGATTGTGGGAGCTAACAAATCAGAGCTTCTAAAGAAGATTCTAGCTCTCTTATTTTATTTTTATGGCATGCTAGTGCTATTTCCCTTCCCCTAATAGACCACTTGGATTAACATCGATAACTACAAGAGGAGAAGTTATTAATAACTCCCAAAATTGGATTTCTATTAACCCAAAAATAGGAAAGACCAGTAAATAAAAATAAATATAAGTTGCAACAACTTAATTGAAGATTAAAGTAATGAAGTGTCGGCGATAAGAATTAAATTTTTGATCTAAGACATTAACCTACAATCTCAATCCCTAAACCAGATCGATGCCGACAACTAATAATTGTGAAACTGCAGTTTGAACCTAACTCGAAGTCGAATCCTTTCATTTTTTTGGAAGCAACGTCAAAATCTTGTAAATGAACTGTTTTAAAAATTCAACATCAGACACTAAATTTTGGGTTACCTAAAAAAATATGAGGATGACTTTCGATATTTCTGAACTTAACCAAAGATATTGATTGCAAAATAGTTAACTATGAATAATTTCTTTTGCTGTCAAAAATGGAAGAAGAAGCGCGAGAAAGAAGAAAGGTCAGGCAAAGTAGAAGAGAGAGGAAAAAAGAAAACAAAAGAGTCGTCATGTATCTATGTTTTGAAAATTACTATACCCCCCCTACTATATGGGTTCAATATATAGAATCCCCACAAAATGGATCCTTCACTATCAACTCCATACATTTACTTTTTGATATTTCTAGGCCCAAAAATTTTAATTTGGGGGGCAAGTTTTGCCTCCCCGATTGCTGACATCAGCCACTTTTTTAATAAATCTAAAAATACCAAAACTAACCTCCACTATTTGTAGTCGTTTTATACAGTAACAGAAACAGAAAATCAAATCAAATATTTTTTAGCTCTCTCTTCTCTCTTCTCTCGTTGATTTTTTTCTTCAGAAACAGAATTGGAATTTTTCATCACACGAATCATTGCATTGAAGAACAAGAATTCGTTAGTTTGATGTGTTGAAGACGAGAGGAAGAACAACAATTCGTTAATTTTTTCTCAATTTGTTGATCTTATTCACTGGTTTTCAGATCTGACGAGAGTGAGACGATGCATTGAATAATAACAAATAGGTTTGTATCAATTTATCTTTTCTGTTTGTATCAAATAGGTTTGATTTACTAGTTTTTCTGATCGATTTTTTGATTTCGATCTTCTACTGATTTTCATTTTTTTTTTGTTTGGAATTTGTTGAGTCTGAGAAGAGGAAGAAGACATGTTGGAATAGAGAAATCAACATAGGTGTGTTTTGGATCTAGTTTTGAATTTTATTGATTTCGATTTTTATGATTTTGATCTTTATTATTTTGTTTTTTATTTTTATTTTTTTATTTGGTTGATACTGAGAACATGATTTGGTTGATACTGAGAACAGGAAGAGAAATAACATTGTTCTAGAAGAAGGAAAACAACAAATCTAGGTACGAATTTTGTTTTGGTTTGATTTCAAAACTTTTTTCAATATTTTTCAATTATTTGTTGTTCTTGCATGTCCGATCTGAGAATTTGTTGTGAATTTGTTGTTTATTTTTTGTTGATACTGAGAGGAGGATGAAGAAACAATTTTGTTTCAGAAGAACCACTTCAAATTGATGTAGGCATGCTGTTTTTTGTTACAGTATGTGTAACTTGAGGTTACACACATATATCCTGTTATATTTTTAGCATGTGTAACTTGAAGTTACACATGTATGTCCTGTAGCATGTGTATTTGTAAACAATTATAACAGATGTATCTTTAAGACACATTGTATCCATTGTTTTCCTTTTATTGAGTATGTTGATTGCTCATTTTATGTTTATCTTGTCGCATATGATATACTTCTCACGAGGGGGAAACGCCCCCGAGTAAATTGCGTTCGTTTGTTTTTGGATATTTTTAGTGTATGTTTGTATTTTTCAGGTTGTCATGGCTGCTGTTAGTTGCATTGTTGTTGTTCGCTACTTTTTAGATTTCATTACCACTCGTGTTGATGTTGAAACTACACTTGATGAGTTTAAGGTCAAAGTTTGCAAGCAATGGAAGCATTTTACTCCACTTGGTATTTGTTTCTTCTTTCGAGAAGGTGGTAAAGATCTTCCGGTTGACTCTGATTATTCGCTGCAAGCTCTGACATCCCTCACACATAGTAAAAAAAAGACCAGTTTTGATATTTTCTTGCAAAATGTTACTCATGTATCCTCTTCATCTAGCCCTAGGTCAGCTTCTTCTATTTCTAATGGTTCTGGTACGTCTTCGTCGAGAAACAATCGTTCAGTTGGAATGTATTTGGAAGATAAAAGCAAGCCTGGAAAACCTTTGTTATCAGATGGTTGGCCCAAGGTCCTTGGTGAGAGTGGTCATGTGTTTGTTGAAGGATTTAAGGAAGTGAGGACTGCTTAAATCAAGTATCGTCTTCGTACTAGTTCCAACATGGTTGTAACACGCAATGAGCGTTCTAGGTTCACAACTAAGTGTGCAGTAAAAGAACGCGGCTTGAAATTTCATGCAGCTTCTATTGATGAAAGGAACAAAATGTTTCAGGTAGGTTTATGTGTTTTCCTCTCCTCGGCAGCAGTTTGAGCTTGCATAATTGTGGGCGTATTTCCAGCTGCAATACTGATACATGGAACTACACAAGGATTGAAATGAGAAACAATATAATGGCTTTTTTTTTTAATTTAGGAGGATGATGATGTTAAATTTAAAATAAAAAATAAACGAAGAACAACTACTTACACTCTTCTTGGAAGGAAGTTTATGTGTCATCTTTGTCTTGGTCACTCTCTTCCTCGGACTCTTTAGTAGGATCAACATGATTTTCTTGATGCTCATCCCCTTGATGTCCTTTTCCACCATCTTCTTGTTGCATATACTCTTCATGGGTCACTGCGTAAGGTTCAAGACCCATTGCTTTCATAATCTCGCAACATACAATGTGCTTCTCGTATTTTTGTGTGTTGGAAAGGTCCCCTTATGTTATCCCTCCTCTGACAATTTTTTGCACTGCATCAAACATTTGTTGGTTTGCTAGTAATTGCTCTTTCAGTTTTTCGTTATTGTTTGCTCTCGGAGCCACCCTTTCAGCTGGCCCTTGCTTGGTTCCACGGTTGCTATACCAAGCTGCTTTTCAAGCTGTGAAAATTCATCCTCAAAGCTAGCAGTTGGCTGCAATTAACAGATGGAGAGGTCAAAAAGAGATAGCAAAAATGCATGTGTAACTATAAGTTACACATGCCATATCAATTCACTGGTATCTTCAAGTATAACTTATAGTTACTCAATACAATTGAATTCAGTTCAGATATTTCGCATGTGTAAATATAAGTTATACAATCTCATTTGCATGTGTAACTTATAGATACACATGACAGTTTTTATTTTTTTGTAACTACCAGATGCATTTGTACCATAATTATACAAAATATAAACCCAGTAATATAGAACGCTTACCGAAAACTCTGTCATGTTTGCACCAGCCATGAAATCTGATATCATTTGAACGTCCCACCTTCCAACCCTCGGGATCTGTTGTTCGTGGTTCGTAACTTTTGTGATTAAGCCTGCTGGTGTATGATCAACATACAAGATCTGCAACATTTAAATAATCAACCAAATTTAATTAGTCGATCGAACAAAAACATCTACAACGTGACAGTAAAACTACTTGAACAACAATAAAGTAATAATATTATCCTTACCAGTAGGTATGAAACACAAGCTTTCACGTTTGAAACACAATTAGCATTATTCAGAATTTGGTCAAATAAGTACTCGTGTACTAAATCTGACCACGACACCTTGAGCACAAGTCTCATAAGTTTCGACAATAGCAAGAAAGCGTATATTCACTCCGCTAGCATTTACGTCGCCGAAAAATAGTACACAACAAAGATACAAACCTATCAAGCAAACTACATGCTCATCATCAAGTTTTGTTCTTTTCCCTTTTCTCATAACTTGTATTATTTTCTCTATAATGTTCTTCTTGGTCACTGTCGTTGGATGTGTTGTATCTTTGATATCAGTAAAGTACTTGTTGTATAAAACATTGTCATCCAATTCACTTAGAGAAAAGTACTTTAACAACTTCCTTTCTACTTCCAATCCTTTGCATGGCAAGTATACGAGCACAATTGCAAAATAAAAATCATGTTACAAACAATGTGTGTTTGCCAAGTACATAAACTAAATGATGCTTTAACGTGTTGTGTAACCTTAACTTACACATGCATATGAAGGTGTAACCTTAACTTGCACATGCATATGAAGGTGTAACTTCAATTTACACACCTCATTTTTGCTGTGTAATTATCAGTTAAACACAACCCAAGGCAAGTCAGTGGTGAGATTTTGAATGTGTAACTTGTAGTTACACAGGTTCATTTACACTTGAAAAATATGGATGTGTAACCATCAGTTACACATTACATATGTAACCTCGGGTTTATAACTATCATGTGTAGCTTTAACTATAATTTTGCATATGTAACTTATAGTTACACATATTGTGGATTCACAATCAAGAATTCAAGTCGGTGGTGAGATTTTAATGTGTAACTTATAGTTACACAGGCTCATTTGTATGTGTAACTATAAGTTACACAATCAATATACAAACCACAATACAGTCAGTTGTGAGATTTTGAATGTGTAACTTATAGTAACACGTTCCCTTGTTTGTATAGTTACACATTCACAAGTATTACATGAGATCATCACAATCACAATCAAATTTGTTTAGTTTTCACATCTTAATACATGTTATGGCAGGATCTTCTTCAAGGGGATTCTTTTTTCCTTTCATCATTTTAGTTCAAAAAAAAATTGATCCTGAATCTGCAGTTGAAGTGGTAATAAAATCAAATTAGTTGATTTTAATTCAACTTAGAGTTTATAGGATTTTGAAACAATAACATCTCTGAAATCAAATTAGTTGTAAGAAAAAATAGAAATGAAATCCCTGAAATCAAACTACAACGAAGTCATCATTCAATCAGTTAAATCACATCCATGGCTTACCTTGCCTTCCTGGTATAACATATGAAATAAACAAGGAATCAACATTCACTGTTTTATACAATAACACCCAAGAGTAGATCATTTCATTTGTCAACAAATCAGCACAAAGTAAAGTGCAAAATAGAACTATAATAATACAAACTGAAGTTGTATTGTACATGATGTCAAGAATTTCCAAAAAAAAAAAAAAAAAAAAAA
>NC_039366.1:52638832-52668832 GCF_003573695.1 Papaver somniferum
AATTTCCAAAAAAAAAAAAAAAGGAAATAGAAGATGGAGAAATACTTTTGTAGTGATGAAGAAAGTTGAACAAAGTAGTGATCTGCTTAACCAGCAGATTAAACAACGATAGCTCCAGAACGAGATCTGCACCGACAGGGCTCCATGCGGTCACATGGAACAACGGGAAAGAACTACAGAACCGAATCATTTCAAAATCAAAACATCAATCATGAGAACGAAACCTAAAACCAGAGAGGAAAAGGAGAAGATCGAAAACAGATGCAAACCTCTCTTCTTCTTCTTCTTCTTCTTCTCAGCAAACAAATTTGAAAACCTCTCTTCTTCTTCTTTCTTCTCAGCAAACAGATCGAAAATCTATTGTATTTTTTAGGGCTTTTGGATCTGGAAGTTTTCGGTTTTTCGATTTGAATTTTTTTCTCTGCACTTTTCTCTCTCCAAAATAGTCGAATGTGGTGGTTGTGAAGAAAAAGGTGGGTCTAAAAATATAAATCCTAAAGGTTAATTTGATCATTTAGACTTCTATTATATTTTTTAATTCAGGGTCTGGTTTTAAAAATACTTTTAACTAGGGGCCTGATATTATGGGTAACCCATGGGTGGGGTCTAGCCCTAATTTTCCCATCTAAGTTTTAACTATCAAAATGAGTCATGGATAAAGTTAATAACCCGTGTGTGGTTTGCTTAAATCTCAGTCATCAATAGTAATGAAATACATTGGTCGTACGACTTTGTGATAAGTCTGTCATACTAAGGTTATGACCCGATCTTTTCCCACCTACTTTAATGTTTGTTATCTACTTCTAGGTCATGTTAAATCCGAAAATGCTTTGTTGCCCGCAAATTCTCCCCCAACCTTTCCATCCTCACGCAACAATAATAATGGACCCCTGTTTTCTCCAAGGCCCCTCACAAAGCAAAATCAATGGTGGGAGATGAGGGCACCCATTGGGGAAGTGATTTTGTATTAAATCCTTTCCGGAATCTCGTTTTATGTCATTGCAGCACTGGTAGATTTTTACATTTTTAGTAGTTACATGTATTTATCTGCTCTATTAATCAAGCCCATCGACACGAAAGAAAACCATCCTATTTCCAAGAAAACTCATGGGTTGCTCGTAGGGCCTACAAGTACTGTAGTCTTGTGGTAGTACCCGTACAATAATGACGGAGAGGCTTTACTAATTTGCTTTCCCACTCATATCCTCTCCCAGAACGTGAAAGCTTATATTCATTTTTATTTTGTTTTGCTGAAGCATACTTAATATTCATTTTTGTCGTGCACCAAGCCACCAAGTACTGCTATTTTATCTTATTGCAACTGCAGTATATTATGTTCAGAGGTTTTTGAATTCAAGTGAAGACTGTGTAGTATACAATTTTCGAAGTAGTAGTGTTGTCATTCATGCGTATGCCCGGTGGAGGCCACAATCAATTCAATCGTAGTAGTAGTGGTAGTTGTGTGTACATATTTCATCATCAAACACGAGTATGTGAGAAGATACGTGGAGAGCATGCGGACCAAATCATCAAAACATGATGACACACGCCCACAGCCAAGAAACCCATTCTGTCGACGTCGGATCTTCGCCCGAACAAATCCAAGGGCAGAAGTTAAATGATGTACCAAAAGCACGGTGTACCGCGGAGCACCAAATAACTCCCGAAGAGTTGCTTTATCTCATCCCAAAAGAAGCCAAGATCAACGGTGAAGAGAAGGTTGACTGACATGGACGTGACAGGGGCAGAAGACACTTGTCTGACACGAGCATGCGTCTGAACTACCCGCATTAAACACTCTGAGCAGTGTACGTGTCGATCAACCCGTGGAACGAACGAGGATGACTCTGCGTGATCAAGCAATGAACGAAGACCTCTGCGTGATGGACACAAAGCACAAGAAGATAAGGTTCCAACGGCTCTCAGAAACGGGTCCCACACTCTAACCCTATAAATACCCCCTCTCCACCAAGAGAGGGGGATCGAAAAAGAGAGAGAGGTTGAGAGAGAAGTCGAGAGAGAAGAATTGTTAGTGTAAGTTTACCTTTTAAAATTCGCAGACCTATGTAAACTCCAAAGTCATTCGACTACCTCTGTAATCATCAAATGCATAGTGAAAACGACAACCCCGTGGATGTAGGTCTTAGTGCTGAACCACGTAAATCCCAATCTTATTTACATTTCAGCACTTTACATCCATTTTATACTCCACGAGTATTACTTTTACACTTCGTTTTCTCTATCTTCCTCTATGTGAACGCCTCTGGTGATGATATTAGACGAGGCAATGATAAACCCGAAGGTTTTGAGCCAAGGAATCAATAAATCGTCTCATCAGTGCGAGCATGTGTATAGAACGCGAACATTGTTTGTGAACATATAGATGCCTTCGTGATTTACGTGTTCACAGTAGTCATGTTGTTTTGATGCAAAATTAAAAATAAAAAGATGTAAGTCTTGAATCTTTTTACGTGTTCTGTACAACTTTATTCATCTTTTTCTTGTAATTTTCAGATGAAATCGCGATGGCGACCATTGTGCATGCAAAAAAATTTCTCTCTAATAATTAATCTCATCACCAATAATTTGGTGATGTTGTCCTCTCTGAGCAACTGTAATACTAATACCAACTGCATATGCATCAACTTGTACAGGTTACAAGCCCTGTCTAGTTTGGTTATCGTGTCTCAAGCTTTTACTCTAAGAACCAGACATCTGTGTTTTAAGTCTCTCAATCTCATTGATCAGAGAAAAGAAGACATGCTTTGCCTGTTGCTGGTAGGGTTTTGTACTCCTTGTTTTTTTTTTTTTTTGGCGATGTTACCAACTTAGCTATCTTATTGTGCCACCGCCACAGTGATGAGAGAAAGACACGGCAGAACTGAAAGCAAAAAAATGATCTTTAATATTTTAGAGCATCCACAGTGGGCGAGTATAACCAAATTTATGGGATGAGATCCTAACACAGTGGGACGGAGTAAAGATCAAATTTAGACCAAAGATCAAATTCCAGACCAAATATGGTCGCGACCAAATCCCAAATTCTAATATAGTCGGGCGTAAATTTAAAGTACGCTTGATGCTGGGCGTAAATTTAAAGTACGCTTGTTAACGGGCGTAAACCAAATTTACGTATGTTGGTGGGGCGGAATTTAAATTTACGTTTGTTGCGGGCGTAACATAAATTTACGCCTGATGAGACGGACAGAAGAATTCCGCGCGTTGCCAGGCGGACACCAAAATTCCGCCTCTCTGGGGCGGACACCAAAATTCCTCCCCTCTCAAACGGACTTTTTTTTTACGCCTCAGCAAAATTATGAAACATGAAATGAAAATTTTCGAACGTTAGAATGATAAATTTTTCGAACGTTGGCGTTGGAGATTGCGTAGCAGATTTTTGACCGTTGGTAAGATATTTATATCTTTCGAACGTTTGAAATTGAATGTTAATAACGGGTTTATTTTATACCTATATATACCAGATGAATTCCTTTCACATTTTCATATCATTCGTTTGTATTCGGCAAGAAAAAATAGTATCAGGAAGAAAAAATAGTTTTCCATATTTCAAATCATTTTGAAAATTTTCATCGAATCGTTTTTAATGTCAACACCACGAATAGCAAGAGGTCCAAATTTTACGACAATCGAAGATGTCACGACGTGTAAAATTCATTTATCAATATCTCAAGATCCCGGCGTTGGAGCCGATCAATCGGAGATTGCGTTGTGGACTCGTATCAAGGATGATATTGAAGCTCATTTACCGGATAAACCAGAGCGGTCTTGGAGTTCCTGGCAAAAACGATTTCAGGGAATAAGTAAAGAAGTGGCGTTGTTTTCGGCAAAACATGCGGAAGTGGAAGGTGAATATCATACGGGATGGGGTCCGGAAATGACCGTGAGTATTCTCTCTGTTTTGAAACAATTATTTTCTAATATTGAGATGCCCATGAACCTAATTGTTTTTAAAAACATTAACAGCTCGAAGAAGTAAACAAACGGTTTAAGGAATGCAATCATGGAAGAAAATTTAGGCACGAAGAGTGCTACCCAATTGTCATAGAAAATATAAAATATAATCGTCGATCAACTTTTGTTTTTGATACGACGCACGATTTGGATAGTAGCGTGAATACCGAGGAAGATGGCACTCAAGTCGAGTCCGGTAACGACACAGATAAAGGAGACATAGAGAATACATACCTTCGTCAGATGGGAAAAAAAGCAGCTAAACGACTGAAGAAAACCGGGCGAGAGAAATCCAACCGCCAAGAGGAATTGATGGGAATAATTATTACACAGCAAGAAAATTTCAATTCTCATTACCGGGAACAATCAAGATTCAAGATGGAACAAAAAAAGGCCGAGTTTGCACAAAAACAAGCTGAGCATGCGGCTAAAATAGCCAAGGAGGTCGCAGACGATGAATTTCGCATCATGATGATGGATCTTTCCAAATTGGATCATGTACAAAAGGAGTACTTCGAACTTCGAAAGGCTTTAATAGTACGGGACAAAAGGAGCCAATTATAATCGTCAAAACGGGATAGTTCGAACCTTAAGTATTAAGTCTAATAATAAGTGATAATAGTTTTAGTAGTTTATTTACGTTTTAATATGTATTAATTTTGTCATTAGTCGTATTATTATGTAATATTTGGGATTTAATTTTATCTTCATTTAATTTAATCAACTTTAACTTATTTTGTAACATCTTACTTTAATTTACCAAGTGATGAGTATATGAAATAGAGTTAATACATTTCAATAAAATTATTCGTTAAAATAAAATCACATAATTTTTTCATATGGGAAACAACATTTAATTCCAATATTTTGTCCTCGTCTCCAACCTTTTAATTCCCATATTCTGCCCATATATGTTCGATTAAGTCATCGCGCAAGCGAATATGCCTATCTTTGTTGCGCATATGACGTCGGCGTTGCTCAGCTCTAATTTGGGAAAACTCCTCACTGTTGCCTCTTAATATATTAACCGGTGTCGGGTTGCTACGATGATCATAAACATGTGGCCATTCACCGGGTAGACGCTCATCCTCGACTATCATATTATGTAAGATAATACACGTTTTCATGATATAGGCAAGCACATTTGGATTCCACATTCTAGCAGGTTGTTTGATGATTCCAAACTGTTGTTGAAGTACACCAAATCCCCGCTCTACGTCTTTTCTTGCACCCTCTTGCATCGCTGAAAATATCTCTTTTTTCCTACCAAGCGGATGTTTAAACGCCATTCCAATGCATGCAATCTAGGCTACCTATCATCCCTGGAAATCCTCTATCTTTGTTTTGGTTGAGCAACAACTCAACATCACCAGCCGTAGGTTCACGCAAATATTCTTTCCCATACACATTGACAATCGACTTGCAGAACCTCCGAGTTGCTTCCAACACCGTGGTTTCGCCTATGCGTAAGTACTCGTCTATTGCATCTGCCGCACATCCATAAGCTAACATTCGCACCGCTGCAGTTACTTTTTGATGAGGGTTTAATCCTAAAACTCCACACGCATCGGGCCTTTGCACAAAATATCTGTCTTCGGCTGTAACACCTTCCACTATTCTGTTAAACAATTTTCGACGCATCCTGAATCTTCTGCGAAAAACATTAGGTGGTTGGTTTGGATACGGAGAAAAATAGTCGTTCCACAGAAGTTCAGCACCAGTCTCACGATCTCTTGGTATTTTGATACGAGTTTGAGGCCATTTAGAATTGGTAACAAGGACTCCCATACTAACGGCCATGTTATTTTGCATAATTGCTATTGAATCATCATCCGAGGAATAAAAACTACTATTAGAAGAAGAAGAAGAAGAAGATGAAACAGAAGAACAATAGTGAGCGGTATTCTCATATGCTTCCATATTCTATCCGAATCAGAATAAGTGTGTGATTGTAAAAAGAGGTGTGTTGGTATTTATAGAGTGAGTGAGGGAGATCACATGCTTCCATTTTCCATCAGGATTAATAAATAAAATAACATAAAGTATTTGACAAATTTTGTAAACTGTTTGTCAGTGAGGTGTTTGTCGTATTGAAATGACTAGTCGGTGAAATTTGATAAAGTATTCAAATAACTACTCGCTGAAATTTGATAGAAATTTGATAAAGTATTGAACTGACTACTCGCTGAAATTTGATTGCCTATTGAAATGACTACTCGCTGAAATTTGATTGCCTATTGAAATGACTACTCGCTGAAATTTGATAAAGTATTCAAATAAATACTCGCTGAAATTTGATAGAAATTTGATAAAGTATTGAACTGACTACTCGCTGAAATTTGATTGCCTATTGAAATGACTACTCGCTGAAATTTGATTGCCTATTGAAATGACTACTCGCTGACTACACATAACAAAGATAAATAACATAATAAATGTCTAGTATGACTACACATAACAAAGATAAATAACATAATAAATTCAAAGCTAAACCATATAAATAGTCATCACAGGCTAAACATTTCCCGTATCCGGAGGCGCCGATCGCGGTGGGATAAAAGCCGTTCTCGGAATGGGCCTGACCGAGGACGTTGAAGATGATCCTTGACTCATAGAACTCCACACTTGTGGTGGCAATGTGGGGGAAAAGGCGCCGAATCCAATGGAAGGTTGGATGGTGTGTGGCGTTCGGAAAAGAGACAGTTGATACTCCAATTCCGTGATCTTATTATTCTGGTTTCCTATAAGTTCATCTTTCGCTAATAGACACTCCATCCTATCTTTCTTTTCTCGTAATGTAAAATCTCGAAATTGTTTAGTAAAATCAGCATATTCTTGGAATAATGCATAACTATCGCCCTGTCATGAAAAAATGAGATAGATGAGATTTTTTTTTTTTTTTGGAATTAGCAATGTAAAGTTGAACGAACACTTACGGGCGATAATTGTTGTTGCGGTGGAATAAGAACATGTTCATCTGGTTTTCCAAGTTCGGTAGAATAGAAGTCACCGCTGTACCCAAATGTTTGGACCTCCCAATCAGGATGTGTCACATATTTTCTGAAATTAGTAACCTTTTTCCAATACTCTAAATATACTTCATACTGCACAACTTGCACCACCTCGGTTGCATCAACAAAACCGTCCGCTAGCAGGAGTTTTGCTTGGTCATCACCCAAATGCCCAATAATTACATGTAGTTTCATGGGAACAGCAAACGAGGGATGGTTTTGCCTCCAACATCTTTCTCCTAAATAAACATTATGCTGTATAACCAAAAAGGGAATATAATTGTAGTGAGTACGTTATTAATTAGATAAATAACGAAAAATAAAAAACTATGTTATTGACGATTAATATTAACGATATAATATAAAAAATCATGTCTAACTCACAACGCCATTCCAAGAAAATATCCATCTCGAGTCCGACAGCTTCCTAGCAGACTTTCCCATCTCAGAACTGAGGACGTCGGTGTATGATTCCCATGGGTGCCATGTCACTTGGTCAATCGTCAGCTGATTCAGTAAAATCCTACAACGAATAATATCATTCTGACACCTCCTTCCATTCCATCTGGAAATTACAGGCCATTTCTGTTCATTACCGGTCATTGAGATGTCTGGTCGACATATGCCTAGGTATTCATACCCCCAAAACTAGTCCATAAAATTAATGAATCAAATTAATATATCCAAGGAAATAAACTTAAATGAAAATATACTTTACGTTGAAAATTAAAATAAAATCGATTACCAAAATACCTCTAATATTTGGAAGGGCCCGCTTAGTGCCTTCTGTTGTTTCCTACAAGCTTGTCGGAGACCTGCATACAATCTCGAAAAGGCACTACCGCCCCAGTCAAGGTCTTGTATTTTATCAATTTCTTCGAAAGCAGCTAACCATCCAGCATCAATATAGTTCTTTGCATTAGGAAAGAAAAATTGACCCAAAATATACATAAAAAAGGCAATTGCTATTCTATGGGCGAGGAGAGAATCTTCATTAGCCGCCACCAACTTATCTTCTTTGAAGTATGAGCTTAAATATGTAATTGTAATTGAGTTTGATATCCACGACGCGCCTCTTGTTCCCTGTGTGATATCCGGAAAAATCTTCTCACGGACATAGTCAAATTGGTATAGGCTCGAATCATACGGAACTACATAACCATCACCGATACTCAGTCCAGTTAACATGACCCAATCTAATGGCGTGAACCCCATCTCACCAAATGGAAAATGGAACGTGTTGGTTGTATCCCAAAACCTCTCAACAATATAATCAACAACGGCATGTTGGGTAACGTTACACTCTATGTTCAACAATTTTTCCCACCCCGCTTTTTCAATCAAATATTTAACTCTAGGACAATGTATTGAAATAAATTTATAATAATGAATTACCGATGCCAGACATCCACGATGTTTAAACTTAAATGTTGGTGCGTCTGAAAATGTAATGTCTTCAGTAGCGTGCGGCTTATTATCTTCCACTATAGGAAACCTCCCTAACCCGGGGACGTCGACCTCCTCAATTTGACCGGTAGAGATTAAGTTGTAATCAGCTTCGGTAGATTTTTGTCTCTTGTTGGTCTTTTGGCGACCACTAAACCTCGATATAAACTTGTTCATTCTACGCACAAACATGTTAAATACAATTTCATAATTAAAAGACCAATCCACGAACCATAATAGACATAAATTTAACCGAACAAAATTTCAACATCATAAAATTCCATAAACATAAATTTAACCAAAAAAATAATTATCCAATTAACTATATTTATAACTATTTATAATTAACAAAAAATTCAATTAAAATACGAAACTAAATTAACAAAAAGATAAATTAAATTAAATCACGTAACTAAATTAACAAAAAATAATTATCCAATTAACTATATTTATAACTATTTATAATTAACAAAAAAATAAATTAAATTACGAAATTAAATGAACAAAAAGATATATTAAATTAAATCACGTAACTAAATTAACAAAAAATAATTATCCAATTATTAATATTTATAACTATTAAATAAAACAAAAAATTAAATTAAATTACGAAACAGTAACAAAAGTAATAACATTAACATTAACATACTATTGGATTAAGATGTGATTAACCCAATTTTAATAAGATTTGATTAACCCAATATGAATATCCAATTAGTAATAAAGTCTGATTCAATTTTCAACGTAAAAACCCTAAATAAATTCGAACAAAAAATACAATACATGATATTATTATTACACAAATTGAAATAAATTCGAACAAAAAATACAATACATGATATTATTATTACACAAATTGAATAAAGAAAGTAGAAAATACATACCTTATAATGGAGTTTTTAGGGTTTTTGTGGAGTTTTTAGGGTATTTGTACGGTTGGTAGATGGGAATGGAGAAGAAGAATATGAACTGAAGAGGGGCGGTGAAGCGAAGAAGAATATGAACTGTGGAAGAATATGAACTGAGAAGAAGAAGGCTCGTGTAGAAGAGATGGGTTGTGGTTGGGAAGGAGAGGCGGTATTGGTGGAAGGGGCGGTTGCTTAAGATTACGCCCGATTTCATCAGACGGACAGGAAGAGTACGCCCTAACCCTGAACCCTAATGAAAACCTACTGGGCGGAAATTTTAGTTACGCCCGTCTCAGGCGTAATAATATTTTACGCCTGACAAATTCATCACGCGGACAGCAGATGTCCGTCCGTACAATTCATCACGCGGACACCAAATGTTCTCCCGTCTGATCTCACACGTGCTGTGTGACCGTGTTTAACTCGGGCGGAATTTAGTCTTACGTTTCTTCGAGCGGTCATTTGGAATCCGTCTGATCAACGGGCGGAATTTAAGATTCCGCCCCTTACCAAACGTAATTTATATTTACGCTCGATAACAAACGTGATTTATATTTACGCCCGTTTGAAACGTAATTTATAATTCCGCGCAGAAATGAAACGTAACTAATACTTCCGCCCGTCTTCATGCGTAAAATTGTTTTACGCGCGACCAAATTTGGTCTTCTTCCCATAACGTCACAATACAGATTAAACTCATATTTAGTCTTTTTTTTTGGTCTTTGATCTTTGAGTTTAGTCGTACCATTGCAGTCGCTCTTAGGTCACTTTCTTTTTGGGTGGGTAAAAACATGGAGATATTCTTCCAAAGGGGACCAGCGAATTCTTCTTTAGATGCTTTTGGCTATACATGTCACTGTATAAAGGGTCTGGAATGATGGAGAAGAGGTTGATGGCTAGTTTTGAATCAATCGCTCTGCCTTTCAATTTTTGTACAACTTAGTATCAGTCAAGTATACTGCAAATACATAGATTCATATTTATTTTCTTCCTTATACAAAAAAAAAAAAAACGATCTTTAACTAGTTACTACTAAATGACCAAAACGACGCATCTCCATGCCCCATCAATCCCATCTCATCACACTGTATCTAGTTTCCTGTCACATTTCAGATAACTTTATTACGATTAGGACTTTAGGAGGGGACGTTGGAATCGACCTAAAACAATGTGATTCGTAGAAGAAAAAAAATTGAGCCACGGTTCATGGTTTGACACAAGAATCGTCCAAAAAAACTAAGGTAGGTTCATCTGTACCACAATGGTAAAGAAATTAATTATCGAACGTGGGAATAAATCATAACTATGGCTATTTTTTTTCCCGAAGCAGCTATTATTAAATTCATGAAGATGCAGAAGCAAAGGCAATGCTTAAAGTTACGTCTTGGTTAAGAATTAATATTTTATCCAGTGTTTCAATTATCACGGATTATAAAACTATTGCTGATTTCATCAACAAGAAGTGTAAAGAAATATCTTGGGAAGCTTAAAACACAATAAAAGAAGTTGAAGAGAATCTGGATAACCTTCTGTAGTTGCAGGAAATCCTATAACACACCCCTTGTATTATCATGACTATGATTTTTTGATCTAAACTTATTTGATATGAAAATAAAGATAAACATAATGAAAATAGAAAATAAGACACAAGATTTACGTGGTTCGATCAATGTGATCTACATCCACGGGGTTAGGGATCTTCACTATGATTGTTTGTAATTACATATGGATTACAATTGAGACTCCATTAATGAGTATTTGAAGCTCTTGGTTGAAGAAAGAAGAAGAAGATAATAATACAAATTGTGCTCTCTCTCTCTACAAATGTGTCCTCCCTAAAGTGTCTCTCTCCTTTTTCTTTTTGATTATCCTCCTTTCTCTCTCTTGCCTTTCTCTTTATATAGGATATTACATAGTGGATGACAACTCATATGTAGTGGATTACAGCTCATATTATCTCAGGCTCTCGCTACGTTCTCTCAGGCTCTTGCTACATTCTCGTGAGATCTTACTATTGTGCGATATTTGGATCCTACATCTTGCCTCTTTTTCCTTGAATATTGCTTGAAGAGCGATCTTTAAGGAAAAATCCACCTTGTTTTAGTTGTTGGAGGAACGAGCGAAAGAATATTGGACTTGAAAAGTACGTACTTGCCTCTGTTCTTTTGTGAAGTTCTGGAGCGTTGCGAAGTAAATAAGAAGTATTAACCCTTGAAGTATAAGAAGTATGAAGTATCCTTGAAGAAGTATGCGTAGTATGAAGTATCCTTAAAGAAGTATAAGAAGTACTCAATCCTCTAAATATAAGAAGTATTCATCCTTGACTGCGAATAAGATGTATTGCGAAATTATTACCCCGCGTTCTCTGCCTCATGTTGTGCTGTAATGCAAATAAGAATTTAGATTAGTATTCAACATTTCTTTTATCAAAAATTTTCATTTAATTGCAAGTTCAAATCGTTTTTCTTTGTTTTGATTTCCTTTGTATAACTTGTTTCGTCTCATCCGATAAACATCTTTCATGGAAATGATCCTAATGAGGTCTTATGCAGCCTGTTGATGGAAGGTCTTACTAGCCTGTTGATGGAAGGTCTTATTTTGCTTTCTACTAATCTCCATGTTAGATATCATTCTCATTTGAAACAAAGCAAATTTTCAAGAGAAATATATAAATTGATCTGTGCGAGATTTTTCTCGGTTTCTTTTGTAATTGTGGAATCTTTGTAATTCTGAAATTTCTGTAATTCTGCGATTATATCGCCTTTTGTAAATCAAATCAAAAATCTTTTATTTTCTGTAAAAGTAAAATGTTCAAGGAAAGTGATACTTAGCTTTTATGTGATTCGCTGTTGTTGTCAATCTCGCGCGAAAAATACGTTGCGTGAAGTATAAGTGTCGCTTAGGAAAAATAGATGCGAGAGGCAAGAATTGAACCCGCGACCTTCTACTTGCATATTCTCACACCATACCAACTATGCTAAGCCTCCCTTGCGAAATAATCAAAGTTCTTGCGAAGTAATCAAATTCCAACTGTGTGAGAGGCAATTATGTATAAATTTCGCGTAACAAAAATAAACATGCGAGAAGCAAGAATTGATCCCGCGACTTGCTGCTTGCATTCATGCCTCCTGACCAACTGTACAAGCTTCTTCTTTGCTAAATATCTCTGCGAAATTATCATCAACTCTCTTCTGTGCAAAATAATCAAAGAAATATCTGTGCAAAAAAATAAGCATGTGTTGGGACTTGATCACACGACCATGAACTCATTAACTTCGCAGATGACCAATTGTGCTGCCTCTTATTTGCGAAATAATGAAACAATATTGCGAAATTATTCATTTTTCGCTCTCTGTAAAAAAGAAGAAAACTATGTTCGCAGGCGAATTCGAACTTGCGACCACGAACGCATATACTGCTCTCTGGACCAATTTTGCAAGAACCTCTCTGCAAAATTAACGCATAACTTTTTTCCTTATTCTTTTATTCTCCCATGCAAATGAGAAGAAAATGAAAAATATGTGTCTCTGCGAATTCGAACCCGTGTCCTATTTATTGTTCGCTCAGCCTTGAACCATCTGTGCGAATTTCTGTTTGTGATAGAAATTGCAGCATCTGCCTCTTATCTTTTCTTCGTCTTTCCCTTGTTTCTTCTCCTGAACATGAAAATCTTCCACTGAAACTTCCATTTTTTCCTTAAATTTCACCACAACAACTAATTTTTTTCTCTCCCTCTTTTCATGTCTTTGAATTGTTGATGATGTTTACTCCCTGAAAGTGTGATTTCTTCCATAAAATTTCCATTTTTGAACCTAAACTTTGTAGATCTAGAAAAATATGAACAATAGCTAATCTTCATGGAAATTTCTTGAACCAACAAGTTACAGGAAGGATAAATCCTTTACTCGTTCCCTCCCTGTTTCTAGCGCCAAAAATGTAGCTGCAGGAAATCCTACAACACACCCCTTGTAATAATTTGTAGATCTAAACATAAAAATAATGATAAGAATGCTAAAATTGTAAAGAGACACAAGGTTTACGTGGTTCGATCAATTTTATCTACATACACGGGGTTAAGTTTTACTATGATTATTTGTAATTACATCTTGATTACATGGAGACTCCATTAATGAGTATTTCGAGCTCTAGGTTCTTGAAGGAGGAAGAAGAAGGAGACAATAATAATACAACCAATTCTACTTTCTCTCTCTACAGAATGTATCCTCTCCTAAAGTGTATCTCTCTTTCTGATTATCTCTCTCCTTTCTCTCTGTTGCCTTTCTCTTTATATAGGTGTTTACATAGTGGATGACAGCTAATGTACAACTAATATTTCCCCTAATTTCGGATATGGCTTGCGGTATTTTCGCAAGCTTACAAATGTAACATTCGCAACATTCCTAATTTTCGCAAGATCATTACACTTTCTCATGTTTAAGTTGATGTCATCTGTTATGTCGTTTCTGAAATCATCCTGCGATGTCTTCGCGATGTGTTGTTAATAATTTCGCAAGCATATTCTTCTGTGCGAGATTCTGATCCTACACCTTCCTCAAGCCAAGGTAAGATATATAAACAGAAAATACAACTCAGTAGCGGATTCATTAGCTAAGGAAGCAAGAATCAAGAGCCTCCAACATTTATCTTTACATATTAGAGAAAAAAAAATTTAAGTCAAGTATTTTTGAGAAAAATGATGTTGTAAACCTGTTGTACGATATTACTTGATTTATAATATCTTATCTTTTCATCAAAAAAAAAAACATGAAGACTTTCAACTTAGTTTTCTATTTTTGCTATTTTCTCACATTTTGCCGAGCTCAGTTTTAAATTTCAATTGCAGCCAGACTATATTCCAACATACTACTTTCCGTTTCTGCAAAAAAGATAGTATCTCTTGTGCAGAAACAGACATAGTACTTTTAAGTGAGCCTGGCATAGGACTGACATTGAAATCAAACCCAACCACTATTGCAAAATTGTAATCGGAAGAGAACAAAATTATTCATCAAAAGAAAGAACGGTTTTTTAGGGACCATGGTTTTTTTGGGGGGACCATGGTCTTATTAGGCCACCTACCCTACAATCTTAAGGGATGTCCTAAAATCATGAGATTACTAATTTGGCCCTTATCCTAATCTAAATTAACCATAAACTAATAACTACCAAAGTTTAACCTAATCTATTAATAAAAACCAAAAATCAGTCCTTATCCTAACCAGCACAAACTGTTTTTGAGGGAAAAAAATAATTCTTTCTCTTCTTCTTCTTCTTCTTCTTCTTCTTCTCCTTCTTCTTCCTTTCAACATCATCTTCATCGATTAATCGTCGATTCATAAAATTTTCATCTTCGATTAATCAATCGACTATAAGAATGGTTCCTCGAAAGAAAACCAACCGACTTCAAGGAGAAGGTCCTCGATTGGGACATCTAGCAAATCAGCCAAGTGATTTTGAGATTCATAAAGAAGTGGAACAGCAAGTGAAGCCATAATCCAGTAATAGGCGCTTGAAGAAGCCTGATTCTGCCATGGGACCGATTCACAGGTATTTTCCAACAAATCCATTACTTTTAATTTGATTTTGATTCGTTTAATTGTATAGAAATCATCAAAATAGGGTTAAAATGGAAGTTACAATGCATTGTTCGGTTAGGACGAATTTCTAAAAAACCCTAGTTTGTTAACCGAACTTCCTAAAAGGAAAAACACGAAGAACAGTTCGGTTTTATAGGATTCAAAACTAGCTCACCGAACTGTCAGTTCGGTTAGTTCACAAAGAATCTTAAAACTTTTTCTAACCGAACTTAACCAATTTTACAACAATTTTTTCACATGTAACCGAACTGTGCTATTTTGCCCGCTATTTTGAGTTTTTATGTAACCGAACTGAGCTATATTGTTCGGTTGGTTCGCATAAAATTCTAAAACTATTTAGCAACCGAACTTTACAAAAAAAAAAAAAAAAAATTCAATGTAACCGAACTATGCTATTTTTCTCAATATGTTGAGTTTCAATTTAACCGAACTTGTCCAACTATATTGAGTTGCATACATGTGGAGTTCGGTTTATTCGCAAAAAACCTTGACAAACCGAACTCTTCACTAATAGTGACCAATTTTGAGTTCGGTTTGTTCACAAAAAACCTTGACAAACCGAACTCTTCAGTAGTTGCATACATGTGGAGTTCGGTTTGTTCGCAAAAAACCTTGACAAACCGAACTCTTCATTAATAGTGACCAATGTTGAGTTCGGTTTGTTCGTAAAAAAACTTTGGTAACTGAACTATACTCTGGAACACAAAATTAGAGTTGACCTATTTTTCGTGAACTTTTGTTACTAACCAAACCTTACGCTGAGAACCCTTATGTTGCATCTGATTTAGTGAATCATTTATTGGTTAAGCTAATATCTTTTGTTTTCTTGATTAGTGGCAGAGGCAAAAATCCAACCAACCTTTACTGGAAGATCTGATAACTCCCACGTCTCGAGGAAAAGTACATTGTGGTGCCGGTAAGCGTGGAACCAAAAATGCTAAGTATGGAGGTGGGTCATTACTGGGTGTTGTCGTCCAAGATGGTGTTAATAGAGATAATGTTGACAACGTAATCCAACAAGTTAATGAAGAGATCGTGGAAGAGATGGGCAGTCAAGAACATCATCAAGGTGGAGAAGGTGAACCAGCTGAAGGAGGAGTAAATGAGGGTGGCAATGATGACGGTGAAAAAGATGAGGAAGATGGAGATAAGGATGATGATGAATCAGAGGAGGAGTTGGATGAAGAGGAAGAGGAAGAGGAACAAGTAGAAATAGTGGGAAAGAAACCTAGAAAGACGCCTAAAAATCCTTGTGCTAGATATTCATACATTCCTGATGACAATTTGTGTTTGGCGCCAAAGAAGCCAACTTATGGTACTCCAAGAGATGGAGGGGAGGTTATTATATCCTCCGGATATTCGGGGCTAGACCAATGTTCTCTAAATTCGACAAGATTTAGATAATACTCTTCTTCGGTGAGAGACCAAGCCAATGCCTCTCATTCCCCGGAGAAGGCAACCCATTTAGCGTGATTTATGGTGTATTGTTTATCGAATGCCTCTTTTGCATCCGTTTGTTCATCTTCCGGTAGCTTACTAATCTCTTCCAATCCTTTCCTCTTAGGTGGACAAAGTTGAGGCTTGCACCTATTCATCACATTGCACCATATATGAAATGTACAAAGCATATTATGTTCCAATGGGAAGACTTTCTCTATTGCATTCATCAATGCTACTTCATTGTCCGTCACGATAACCCTGGGGATATCATCATCTCGGTAGATCGCCTTCACTTTTTGTAGCGCCAAGTGTAACTTGGTTCTTGCTCGTCCTTTAGAAAACAAAAAGCAACGATAAACGGTGACTTCGTCGACGTACGACCAACAATGTTCAACAATGGCATCTCGTATTTGTTTGTCTTGTAAGTGCAATCCATTATAAGAACTTCATGGAAGGATTGAGCCAATTGAATACTCTTCAGATGAGCAATGAAGAGATGAGTTATTTCTTCTTCCGGACCTACCTTCTTTTGAACCGCGTAGCCTTTCTCTTGAGCCAAAAAAAAAAACAATTGTTGCATTACTTGTCTATCCTTCCATTCATTCCTTTTAATTGTCTCAATTGCATTGTAAATGGTAGACAAAGAGGATACGTTTTCCGACTTATCTTCCTTTAATAAGCGAAGCATAACGGAAGGTGGAATACTCATTTTCCTATACTTAGCAATTTTTTCCATTTCTTGAGGAGTGAGCCTTGCGGCCATTGCATGTCCTTCAAGATCTTTCGGACGAAGGTGGTTATGACGACCTACCACCTTATCCATAGCTAGAAACCATTTCTTCATTAATTTGCTCTTGTTAAATACTAACTTGAACGGGCATTTAATTTTCTTTGAGCATGTTGTGTTCTTCCTCGTCGTTTTTCCTTTATACTTATAACACTTCCTCTTATGACTAACATCGGGATCTCCACTTCTCTCACAAACCATTTCAAAATGAGTTTGGCTTTCTTTTCCATTCAAAACTATGACGCACTTGAGTCTCTTAGCATGTTCTCTAGCCCAATTCTTCGCATCGATGGGTAAGTCAAATACCAACTCATTAGCATAGTGATGAGATGTATCTTCGAACAACATATCAACCGGAGAAGGTTGATCATCCATTGGTATAGGTTGGCATTCCATCTGCAAGAAATGTAACAACATCAATTGGAATTACATTAGAGTTCGGTTACTTGTAAATTTTATCGCAATAACCGAACTCAAGGTTCGATTCATAAAGCAAAGTTGACATGTAACAAAAAAAATAACAAATACAAAGTTAGGTTAATTCCTATTTTATCTAGGTAACCGAATAGAACCCTGGAACTTCAAAAAAAAATTGTTTGTTAAGTTCGGTTGTTTATGCTGTTGTTTCGAGTTTGCGAAACAACCTAACTTAATACACTTAGTATACTCTTATATTATGTAAAGTTCGGTTAGCTAGTTCGTAAACATGCAGTTTGCGAAACAACCGAACTTTGTACACTAAGTTAACTCTTATTTGTACGTAAGTTCGGTTAGTTATTGGTTAATTGGTTGCGAACCAACCGAACTTTGTACACTAAGTTAGATCTAATTTTTACGTAAAGTTTGATTTGTTAATTTGTTACGAACCAACCAAACATAACGCTGGTAATCCTAGAAACTTCCATTAATAGAGAGTTCGGTAACCTGCGTGTTTGGACCAAGTAACCGAACTGCACTTTCAGATGAGTTCGATTACCTGTTCGTCACACGATGGAACCGAACTACACCTTCAGAGGAGTTCAGTTACATGTTCTTCACATAAGGTAGCCGAATCGTCCCAAATCCACTTGAAAAATTTACATTTTTAGGAAAGTTTTGACCAATTCAACATACATTATCTAAGTTTGGAGCATACCTGGACACTCAAATACTCTTCCTCTGGTTGTGGTTGATAAAATCCATCATATTCATCTTGAGATTGAGTTTGGGGAAGAATAGAATCACCATCTGATAGATAACTCATATCCGAATCATTGTGAAGATTAACAAATATTCTAGGAGAGGATGGAGATGAAGAATCAGATGAGTTTTCATCACTTGAATACCCAAACTTAGTGAATTGAAAAAAAAAATATTTTCCATGTTTTTCTCCTTCATCTTCTCTAACTTTACTCTCAATAATTCTACTCATCTAATAAAAAACTCATCTTTTAATTTAATCTCACTAATTATTTTTAACTAAATCATTTTACTAATCATAACCTAAAATTAATTATGAGGGTAGTTTAGGTATTAATATAATATCTAGATACGGGGTGACCTAGATTTACTTCTAATATCTTTACGCAAAATAAAATCATGGTACCAAAAAAAACAGTGGTGTCCAAAAAATCGTTGAAAAGAAACCTCACCAGTGATTAGGCGATCATTGTTTCCTACGAAAGCTTTCCAACCGAAGAGGACATAGTGGGTTGGATTATTATTGAAAACCTAGTATAATTAATGGTGGGCTTGATAATGTGAATTCATTCATCGCTAGACTCCGCCAACCTAAAAATGTAGGAAGAAAACAAGTGTGCACTCAAAACTTAGGACAAGGACGTAGGTGAACGAGTATTCCGTATTTTTTGATTAGCTTTATCCGAGGTTCAAAGCATTTTATTTAGCTTGTTTACGTGTTTTTTTCTTCTTCTTTTTTGTGTGTTTTTTGAGCCAGAGGTAGTCTATGATGATATTATATGGAGGTACTGGTTCTTTTCCTTTCAAAGTTCTTCAATCAAGTGCTAGACTGTTAATGGGTTTACTTTATTGATACCAACACGTATTTTTTATACAAACGTGGTGAAACTCAAACGAGTTAGAACTGATGGGCCAGACCTGCACATGCAAGCAAAAAGAATGAGACGCTTGCAAAGAAAAGAGACCGACCCTCTCTGGTAAAGAGGCTAAACAAGAGTAAACACTATTGCATTTCCCTACCCGGGAAATAAACAAGCTTGTTATAGGGGCGGCATGATTTATTAGAGGGACGGTATTGTAATAGTAATGTCCCTTTAGTTGATTAGGGGATGTCCTAAAGAGGATGTAAATTGATTAGATTATCCTTTTCACCCTAAATCAACCAAAATCAAATCAATTTTTTTTAAACCTAATGAATCAGAAAAAATCAAATCAGTTTTTTTCATCATCTTCTTCATGTTCTCTTCTCCTCCATCAACCGTAACCTCCATTAAAACTGAAAATTTCATCGTCTTCGATTAATCGACGACTCGAAAAATGTTTGGAAAAACCCAGTTAGGGTTTAGTTTATCGTGTTGGATTTAAGTTAATTTTGTATCAAAAATTAGGGTTTTGTATGAAAATTGAAATTGAAATTGAAATTTCTGATTGCATGTGAGTTACGGTTGGTAATAACTCAAATACGAACCGTAACTGTAGATTGGGTTGATGTTACGGTTGGTTTTAACTCAAATACCAACCGTAAGTTCTTAGTTTTGAGAAATATGTTCAGTTACGGTTTGTATTTGCATCATATTTATCAACCGTAATTGAGTTACGGTTTGTTACTCAAACAACCATACCAACCGTAAATAATCTCGTGTCTTAAGAATTTATCAAATAATGATTTATGGTTCAAAAGCTAAGTTGACACACCAACCGTAAGGTAGTTACGGTTGGTCTCGATTCATTAGTTACCAACCGTAATTTAGTTACGGTTGTTGTCCAAATTTAATTACCAACCGTAACTGGTTTTACAATTGGATCTTCCCCAAATTTAACCATTTACGGTTGGTATTCGATAACTTACGTATATTTATAACTTAGTGAAGAATATTTCTGATTTCATAACCTGTTTGCATCCTAATTTTTTAAAATTCATCGACGTAGATGTCCACGTTAGTTATACAGATCACGATCTATGTCTTTCATATTGGAAATTTGAGATTGTTGGGTGGTAGAATAAGGATCAAATAGGATGTAAACGGGTGCCCTCAAAATCCGAATGTTACAAATAATTATTATTTTGTTGATCAGTAAAGAAGATAAAAAAAGGTGAGGGTACAACAGAATTGTACCATCCTCAAAGAGTACAAAGAAAGGAAAAAGAACAAAGAAGTAACAGACTACCCTTTGATCAACTGGAATCAAAATACACTCTTGGCCAATTTAACATCACATCACTATAACATGGAGATTCCAAGTTTTTGAAAACCAGACACCCAGTAAAAAGAGTGTATTTGATCTTATTCTGAATAGCTACCACTGTACATGCCTTATTCTGAAAAGCCCTAGCATTTTTTTCAAGCCATATGCACCAAATAATGGCAACAGATATCATACACCAGATTTGAGATTCCTTTTTAATAGGCATGCTGGTTTCCCAAGACAGTAACACGGTGAAGACATCATCTGGTGTTTAAGACCAAATTTTACCTGTAAAATCACAGTGAAGGAACAAATGATTGGCAGATTCATTGTTGGAGCAAAACTGGCAGCCTTGAGGAACATCCATGCCTCTCCTGATTAGCATGTCCTTAGTTGTAAGAATGTTATGAGCAATGGACCACAAAAAAAAAAAAAAAAACTTTTGAGGGAATTTTTGTGCCCAGATATACTTGAAGTAATGCAAATTTTCTTGATCAACTGAACTACTAGAAAGAACTTCATAAGTAGACTTGGATGAAAATTCACTCTTCTTTCCAATAGACCACTCCATAGTATGACATATTTCTTCTATCTTGGTAGAGCTAAATTTCAAGTAGCCCCTTCTTCCACAAAAACATCATCAACATTTTTATCCTTGTACCTACTCACTGCATAAAGATTAGGATACTTAGAGCAAAGGGGTTTTTCAGAAAGCCATGTGTCCACCCAAAAACTGGTAATACTACCAGAATTTACGTTGAATCTAACATGACTTCTGAAGAAAGAGTGACATTGCATGATACCCTTCCAAAGAGATCTGCCATAAGTAATCTTAGGGATTTTTGAAAACCAACCATTGAACTCAGCTCTATACTTTCCAGAATAATTTCTCTCCATAAAATATAATTTTCATTTGCTAATCTCCACTGCCACTTAGTAAGCAAAGCTTTGTGCATTTTCTTGATACATTTAATACCCAAACCAGCAAGCTTTATTCTCTTGCACAACTTAGTCCACTTAACTGGATGAATTTTCCTGTTACCCTTGTTGTCATTCCACAGAAAATCTCTCATAATCTTTTCTAGTTTCTTGGCCACAGAAACAGGCATAACAAATAGAGACATATAATAAACAGGCAAACTAGCAAGCACACTGTTAATGAGAGCTATTTTACCTGCTTTATTTAGATGATTTTTTTTCCATCCTGGTAATCTTGCAATTGAACCTATCAATTACCTTATCACACTTAGCTACACCACCACTTTTATCTCCAAGAGGCAATCCCAAGTAAGTTGTTGGAAGCTGGCCAGAGTAACAACCCAGAATAGATGAAAATTGAGAAATGTCATCCACATCACCGACACCAAAGATTTGGTTTTAGAAAAATTGATCTTTAAACCTGCGAGTTATTCAAAAGAAAGAAGAAGAAGTCTGATATGATGAACTTGAAAAATGTCAGCATCTAGAAAGATTAATATGTCATCTGCAAACTGAAAATGACTAATAAGTTTGCATCCAATTGTTGCTTGAAAACCAGTAATCAAACCTTGTTCTTGTGCTTGTTGAATCGTGAAAGATAATGCTTCTCCTACCAACCTGAGAGGTCTGCTGAAGAATAGTAGAGTGAGAGACTAACTAACCATGCCTGCTTTAAGAGGGAATTTAAGATCAAGCTAAGTCTTATTCGCTTATATAAGTATCGTTCTATAAGCGATATACTCTCTTTTTGTCCTGGACACCAAAAGAACTTACGGTTACGGGTCATTAGAATTTATTTTTTTACTTCCTTTTGCTAATCTTTTTTTACTCTCCTTTTGCTAAAACTCTAGATTCGAGATTTTTCTTTTTAATTAAATCTCGTAATAATCATCTTGTGCATAACTATAAAAAACACAAATTAAAACTTTTATACAAATTAAACGGGTCATTTTTTAACCCCCGGCTAATTAAAAGTGGAAATTATATTCCGATCAATTCATCGTAAGATATTTGGTAAGAAAAAAATAATTAATAATCTAATTTGTGTTAAAGATTTAATTTGTATTTTTTGTTGTTATGAAAAAGATGATCATCACGAGATTTAATTAAAAAAAAAACTTGAACCGAAACATTTAGCAATAGTTGCGTAGGAACATGCCTTGCAGGGAGGTAGCCAAATGGGATTTGAAGGATTTTTAGAGAGTTTTCAAATCTATTGTTAGTTAAAAGAGAGTCTAAAAGAGTCTCCTAATCTCCCTTGTTAGCGTATACGAATCTTTTTAACTCTTCCCAATTCTCTAAAACTCCATGTTATCGGATTGGGATTTTTTGAGAGTCGCTCAATCACCGTTGTTATTGGATTTTTATTATAAGTCATGGATTTATAGATTTTAGAGACTTTGAAAGACTTTTGTAAGAATATATGAATGACAAAAATCTCTCTTATAGTTTTAGGAGAGAGGATGTCCGGTTTTCTCGCGGCAAAAATGGTGAGGATTTCGTCTTCTCAACTGTGCAAAGAAGGGTTTTTGGATTTAGATCGGAATAGGCAGTGCATGCAGGGTACATCGAAGGCTACATCGAAGGCTATAGAAGGTTCGTTGAATTGGGTTGCAGTGGTTAAGGGGAAAAAGGTTATGAGTATGGAAGAATCTGTTGATGCAAATCAAAACAAGGAGGAAGGTGAATAGAAAACGGTAACAGGAAGAAAAAACAAAGGATCAGCAGATCGCTTTGCTCAAGAGATCTCGATTGATTGTAAGTACAAAGTTTTTGTTCTAACAAAAAAGTTTGATGGGATCTTATTCGATGAACAAACCAGGAACACATCAAAGGTTATACAAACAACTTTTTGTCCTGAAGGGGTGATTTGGATGAAGAATATATTGAAGAAGGAATCTAAGAAGAGCTATTATGGTTCTTGGTACTGGACTTTCCATAGAGGAGATGAACATATTTTGTTCTCGCGCAATAAAAACAAGCACGGTGAGTTTTTCCGTGCAACTATCTCTAAGAATGGATCCAAACAATCTATGTGTTTTCGTGCAGAAGAAGGTACATCACAATGGTTGAATTTTGTTTTTGCTTTTGCAAAGGTGGTGTCTGTAAAGACTAAACCAAATAATAAAAATATTCCTTCATCAAAAGAAGTTTTTGTTCGGCAGAATTCCAGTCAAAAGTCTCAACAAGCTGAAGTTTCAGTCCCAATTGCCACACAAGTCTCCAAATGGAATCAAGCAGTCATAATTGAAACTTCAAAGGAAGTTTTCTCTTGGAACATTATTGGTCAAGAGATTGCTAGGAGGTTCAAAATGGATTTGTATTTTGATATACTTCCTTTTGAATCCAGGTAGGCTTTCTTTTTCTCATCACAACAAGATCGTGATACAATGATTCAAACAAGGTTATGGAATTTTAATGATATGACAATCAGACTTCTTCCATGGTGGAATGCCTCTAACTCTATCACTCTTACTGAAATCGACAATGAAGTATCATGGGTTCAAATTTAGGGTGTTCCTTTTAACCTATGGGGTTCATCTTTTTACAATGAATTCAGTCAAAAGTTTGGTGGTCTTATTGAAGTCCATCATTCAACTTCAAACTGGGAGGATGCTTCAGCAATTCGATTGAAGGTTCGTAGCTATGATGGTATTATTTCTTCCTTTCTATATCATTATGGGGGTTATTCATTTCCAATCAAGATATCACCTTTAAAGCTAACCAATGGAAAAGTAGATCACACATACCAGAAAATTAGGGTTCAGAAGTTGGAGATAGTTTCAGTGGATCCGAATAATTCTCAGTCAATGAAAGAAGTCTCGATCAATGTAGATTGGCCGAGAATTCCTCAACCAGTTTTAAGACCGCATGATTTAAGGAGACAGAATATGTTCAGAAGATTCGCCGGTAACGAAAAAGGAAATATCTTAACACCAGTTGTAATTTCAAATTCAAATTTGAATTTGAATTCTGCCTCCAATCAACGGTCTTATACTTCAGATTCGGAGTCGGGTTCGGTGACAAAGCTTTCGGGGCAAACAACAGAAAGGGAGATGAATTCGGGTTCTAGTTCAAATTCATCTACTAATAAGGCTATTGTTATCTTAAATTTTGAACAATCTTTACCAATGGCTATTCTACCAAATTTTCAAAGTGAAGCAGATGTTGACGATTATTTGGAGACGGCAGTATCTATTCCATATCTGCAAATGATCGACTCTTTTGGAACGTCCACAACTAATTTAGCATCTTCTTCATCGGCATCTCCTACTCAAATTGGAAATTTCTATTTTTTTTGGAACACCTCGGAAAAATGGATTTCATTAAAACACAAGGTATCTCCGAACTTAAAAGATGAATTTGAAAATGTTTTCTGGCTACTCTTTGGCCGAAGTTAGGCATCCATTTGAAAGGTTCAAAGGATGAATTTAATGATGCTATGGTGGAGACATTTAAAATTCATCTTCAAAATTTTGATTTTGAAAATCGGAAATCTGCTTAATTGTTATAAGTGTTATTTTCTTTTGGTTAATTCAGTTATCCATGGATTTAAAAATTGTTTACTGGAATATTCGAGGTCTCAATGATATTAGCAGAAGAGATGTTGTTAAAAAGAAAATTAAGGATTGGAAACCCAATATCATTATGCTGCAGGAGACAAAAATTCAGCAATGTAATGATTTATTGGTTTGGCAATGTTGGAGTAATAAATCAGTTAAATGGCTTGATTCACCATCTCAAGGAAACTCAGGAGGTATCTTATGTTTGTGGGACTCATCAAAAATTCAAGTTTTGGATTCTTTAATTGGGCCTTACTCTATCACTTTATTGTGTAAAAATGTTGGTGATTCTTTTGAATGTATGTGTACTGGTCTATATGCTCCTTGTGCTTCAAATACTGAAGATTTAAAACTTTTTTGGAGGGAGGTAGAAGAAGTCGGATGTTTTTGGAGATATCCTTGGGTTATAAGAGGAGATTTCAGTGAGATCAGGTTCATTCATGAAAGAACTTCAGGTGGAGATGTAACTTCTGGTATGACCAAATTCAACAGATTCATCTCAAGGCATCAACTTACTGATCTTCCTTTGATTGGTACCACTTACACTTGGACCAATAACCAAACTCAAAGTATCAGAAGTAGAATTGACAGAATTCTTGTGTCTCATGATTGGGAATGTTGTTACCCTAAAGTGATTCAACAGGCTCTTGCAAGGCCTTGTTCTGATCATAATCCAATTGCACTTATTTCACAGGGGCTGAAGCATGGACCACCCACCATTTAGATGTGAGTATTTCTGGTTTTCTCATCCAAACTTCTTTAATTTTGTCAAAGATATGTGGCTTTCTTTTTCTGTTTCAGGAAGTGTTGGTTACATTTTTTGCAAAAAACTTCAAATGCTTAAAATAAAGCTCAAGGAGTGGAGTAAGTTGGAGTATGGAGAAGTTGATAGCAGACTTGAAGAGTTGGAGGATATTTTCATGGCTCTTGATGCTGCTAAGGATGCTAATAATGGCCTTTCTGATTTGCAATGGGAGGAAAGAACCAATGCTAGACAGGAATTTTGCAAGTTAACTTCCATTAATGCTGAAAAATTGAGGAACAGATCAAGAGTGACTCACATTAAGGATTATGAAAACAACACCAAGTACTTCCACAGACTGATCAATGACAAAAGAAGAAGGAGTTTTATTGGTACCATAAAGGTAAATGGTACTATGACTAATGATGAAGCAAAGATAAAAGATGGCATGGTTTCTTACTTTCAAAAAAAATTTGAAACTCAAAGTCCAAGAAATATTTCAATGGATGGTATGAATTTCAGTAAAATTTCAGAAGAGATGAATGCAGTCCTGCAAAAAGATTTTGATGAAGATGAATGTTTGGAAGCAATAAAGCTTTTGGGTCACGCTCCAGGACCAGATGGGTTTCCTGTCAAGTTCTATCTTATTTGTTGGAGTATCATAAAAGAAGATTTTCTCAAAGTCATGACTGAATTACAGAATAAAGGTTTTTTAGATTGGAGACTGAAAAATACCTTTATTGCTTTGATTCCAAAAAGAAAAATTCAATTGAAGAGATCAAAGACTTGAGGCCTATAAGTTTAATTCATGGTGTGTATAAGATTATATCTAAGATTCTTGCTGAGAGATTCAAGCTTGTCCTTCCTCATATTATTTCTCAACAACAGTCTGCTTTTGTAAAGAAAAGACAAATCCTGGATGGAGTACTTATTGCTAATGAATTGATTGATTCAAGATTGAGAAGTGGCAAGCCAGGTATTCTTTGTAAAATTGATTTTGAAAAAGCTTTTGATCATGTTAATTGGGACTTCATTGATGAAATTTTTCATCTAATGGGCTTTGGTGAAAAATGGAGAAGACGAATAAGATGTTGTGTAGAGTTTGTGAAGTTTTCAGTTCTCATTAATGGCAGTGCAACTGGGTTTTTCACAAGTAAGAAAGGTATCAGACAAGGTGATCCCATCTCACCATTTCTGTTTTTATTGGTTGGAGAAGCTTTAACTTTCATGGTCAAGAAAGCTCAAGATCAAGGTCTCATTTCAGGCTTTCAAGTTAAACCAAATGGTATGCTCATTAGTCACTTACAGTTTGCAGATGACACATTAATCTTTCTTGATGCAGATGTGGAACAGGTTAAAAGTCTTAGACTCGTTCTTCTTTCTTTTGAAATGCTCACTGGATTGAAAATAAACTTTGCAAAAAGTCAGATATATGGAGTAGGTTATGAAGGGGACTTATCAGTTTTTTCTTCCATTTTGGGTTGCTATAGTGGTTCTCTTCCCACTAATTATCTTGGACTTCCTTTGGGTGACAGATGTGGTGGTATTGCTAAATGGGATAAAGTCATAGAAAAATTTATTCAAAAGCTTGCAGGATGGAAAAAACCTCTCTTATCTAGAGCTGGAAAAATTACTATTATAAATAATGTGTTGGCAAGCTTGCCAATTTATTACATGTCTTTGTTTGAGATGCCTGCTTCTGTTTTGAAGAAGATTGAAAAAATTATGAAAGATTTTCTATGGAATGACAACAAAAGCAAGAAAAAACTTCATTTAGTGAACTAGAATGCTTTAGCAAGAAGAAAGAAAGTTGGTGGTTTGGGCATTAAGTACTTGAAACAAGTCAATCATGCTTTACTTACTAAATGGTCCTGGAGATATGCATTTGAGGATACAACTTTATGGAGAGCTTTAATAGAAGAAAAATATGACTCTGGAGATGTCAGCTGGGCTTCAAAAATCCCTACATGTACTTATGGCAAATCTGTGTGGAGAGCTGTCATGAAGTATCACCCTACTTTTCTGAAATTTATTCAGTTCAAGGTAAACAATGGTAATCTTTGCAGATTTTGGGAAGATAATTGGTTATTTCAGCATTCTCTTAAATCTTGTTATCCAAATCTTTATGTTGTTTCTAGAGCTAAAAAATTCTCAGTGGCTAGAATGGGAAATATTGTTGATAATACAATCATCTGGAATCTTCATATTCCTAGAAGACTAAATGCTGCTGCTAGAACTGAGTTTGCTCTTCTCTCTGCTGATTTAAATGGTTTCAGCTTCAATATGTCTGCTCCTGATGAACTGCAATGGTCTCTTACAAAATCAAAGCAGTTTTCTGTTAGTTCTGTCTATGACAAACTAAATGATAATGATGATACTTTGCTTACTGGCCCAATTTTCAATCTGATTTGGAAGCTTAAATGTCCACCTAAAATTGGTTTCTTCTTATGGCTGTTGGCTTACAACAGACTTCCAACTAAAGATCTTTTAAGAAGAAGAGGGGTGGAAATACCACAAGGCTGCTTGTTCTGTGTTGAAGAAGAAACTGCTGCTCATCTTTTACTTCACTGCACCTTTGCAAGACAGGTTTGGAGTGATTTCTTTCGTCATTTAAATTGGTTTTTCTCTATGCCAGCTGACATGACCACTATGATGCAAGCTTGGGATCTAAATCAAAGTAGCAAAGAAAGCACAGCTGTTTGGTACTTAATTCCTGCAGCTATAATGTGGTGCATGTGGAAGGAAAGAAATGCTAGAGCTTTTAATGACAAAAGCAGCAATGCAAGAGCTGTTATCAGCAAAGCAGGTTATTGCTTGTTTACTTGGTCTTTAGCTATAAAAAAGTTTGAGTCTGTGGATGCAAATACTGTTATGAGAAACTGGTCTGCTATTTACTTTGCTCACTAAGATTGGTAGCCTGTTACCATATTTTCTTACTTTCTTGTGTTTTTGTAACTAAGGGTGGTATAACTCTTTTATACCCTCTTCTTTTTTGATCAATCCAATCTTTTCTTTACCGATCAAAAAATAATAAATCTCTCTTAAATAGGTGAGATTTCCGGAGACTTTGACATTTGGGTTATTTTCTTATAAGTATCAAATTCACATACAAATCTTCTTTTTATCTATTTTCCAATGATCTTTAGTTGTTTTACATTCACTATGCACTCATTCTCTTTCATTTGTGCGTGTGATAGTATTCTATCATGTCCAAGATAAGGAAATATTGATAGGAAAAAAAACATAGATTATGTGATACATATAATAAATTCTTTTGACAATCGATATGTATTTTACGATTTACTCATTGTATTTTTGATAATATTGTAACCTGCATAATATTAGTAAAAATATTTTGAATTTTTGGTTAGATATCATGCAATTTTTTGTCTCAACAAATCACTACAAACTCTATAAAAATCCACTAAATTTGTATCTTTAAGTCACAAAGACTCTCTATAATACTCTATAAAATCACTACAAAATCTCTAGATTTTCAAAGAATCTCCAGGAGTCCTCAAATTATAACTTTATAAAAGTCTTTAAATTCTCATTTAACTACCACTAAATTTGTATCTTTAAGTCACAAAGACTCTCTATAATACTCTACAAAATCACTACAAAATCTCTAAATTTCCAAAGAATCTCCGCGAGTCCTCAAATTAGAACTTTACAAAAGTCTTTGAATTCTCATTTAACTACCTCCTTGTTAGAGGTAGGGCTATGGGTAGTCTCCAAACGGAGACTAACTCTTTCATATGAAGGAGGATAGTTCGTATGGAGAAGCCACTATGCGCGACTTTTTGATTTTGGTAACATGAGACTAGACGAGGGACTGTCTCCCATCCAAATTGATTTTTTATAGACGGGGGCATTCACCCATCCATAAAATTTCCATGTATATGGGGGACAGTCTCCGGTGTACTCCTATTTTTATGCCCACACGAGAGATAATATCACGTTTGTGATGATTTTTACACATGGGGGACAATCTTCCGTTTAGTGTGACACTACCAACCACTCGACTTCCGTCGAACGAGTGTATGATTGAGTTGGGGGTGGAAGTGGGGTGGTAGTGACCCATAGTAGCATGTAATTTGAGCAAATTGGTAGTCCACTACCATAACACTTGCTCTCTGGGATGCATGGACGCGCGGGTTTTGATGCAGTGTCCGCGGCTGACGCACCAG
>NC_039366.1:52671332-52675345 GCF_003573695.1 Papaver somniferum
ACAAGTCTTGCAAAGATTCTCCTTGGACTGCGGATAACACCATACAAGAAGTGAACTCAATAATGAAGAAATTTCCGCAAGCCCAGGTAAAGTACATAAACAGGAAATATAACTCTGCGGCGGACCACATAGCAAAAGAAGCTCGAGTAAAGCATCTTCGACACAAGTTCTCTCACATTCAACACAAGGTCTTAAAATCTAGTGTTATTTCCAATATTTTAGATAAAAATGAGATTTTAAACATGTTGTACTATATTTCTTGATTAATATAATTCTTGTTTACATAAAAAAAAGAACACTAAAAAAAAAACTAAATCGTATTGCTGATAATTATTCCATGTTGTGTCTAAAATTGAACTACGAAGTTTTGATGTTAAAGCTCGTCCTATATATTTGTGTACCTGGACAGAGTTTTGTACGGGTACAACTTCTTCATCATTAGGAAACAAATTATACATACACTACATATGAATTGGTTATGGATGATGCAACAAGATAACACAAATTTCACTTGTGATTCGTATGGATATTGAGTTTTTTCTTGCAAAATGATGACTCTTCTTGTATAAATTTCGATTATACGTTCAACTAGATTCCATAATGATAAACATTGAAGATTAAATAATTTTTTGACGTCTTCTGGCGATTTTTCCCAAACTCTTTCAAGTAATAATGAACGCCACACATTAATAAAACTTGACATAAGGCCGAATTCTGCATCTCCAAGATAATATTTCTTATACCAAATAGAAATTCAAGATTATATTATCCAAATAGTTAAAGAAAAGGATTACTTATATAAAAGCGATAATGATATATCACAGCTTCTGATATTGCTAATTTATCTGATGTTGTTGAAGCGGAATCCAATATAGGCTTATCAAGAGCAGAACCTTTCCAACCCCAAGAACATATTGTAATTATAAATCGAATGTGCGTACTACTATGATATTTGGAGAAATAATTTTTTATGTTCCGATAAAGAACTTGTTCTCCAAACTAACCAGGGTCGACACGTGAGTCGTCCATTGCTCAAACATAATCTTATGATAATTAAGGATTGAATAATATAATTGGTCAATAATATATACTTGCACATACTTATAGGAATTACGGAAAGTTGATTTTATATAATAATAACTAACAATAAAAATTATGTAAAACATCGATAAAATATAGGGTTTTCCCAGATTGCATCATAGGTACTAAGCCCCACTGGTTGTAGAAGATCAACTGCAAGTTTAACGATAACATTCAAGATAGCACTGAATTGCCGATTAATTATCTCTCCCAAATGTTGAAAACGTCACTGGAGCACTCTATTGCATTATTATGACCAACAATCATAAATATTGCCATGTTCTCCTTTGTGTCACGTAATAACAAAAATAAATAAATGTTGTTACGTGCGAAAATTATCTAGATATCGCACATGATCTCAATTTAGAATTTCACATGCAATGAGTTGAACTACTAAGAACTGAATCGTGATATGCATTTTCTCAGCAAAGTATTTGACAACAACATGTTATCAATAATATTATAGTTGGTATGACATCTTCTTCATCTTCAGTACAAGCTATAAACACAGTATTATATGTACCTAGTCATGATTTTTTTTTATAAACAATCAAAACAAAATAAAATATTGAAGATTTATGTAAAATATAAAGAAGTAAAGAAAATAAAATCTCATAAATAGGTAGCTAACTCAGCTGGTCCTCGTTCCTCAAAGGTTGATGCGTTCCAAGAAGTCCCAGGTTCGAGTCCCCAATGACGCAATAATGCAGAATTTAACATGGAAGGCAGAGTTAGCTTGCCCCCTTGCTGACATAATCAGCCCTCTATCCGCTTCGACTCCATTGGCTGGTTCCTCATGAGGCTCGCTGGTAGGCTAGCACGACAACCTGTTCAAATAATGTAGTAGTACGTTGTTCGAGCTTAGCTTGCTAGAATTCCAAACACAATAATAATTAAAATAAGTGATACCATTGTCGACTGATCACTTATGCCACTTTAAAGTTAAGGAAAGTAATCACAAAAGTTAATATTTGACAACAACAGACGTCGTCTTTTTCTCTTCGTTCGGTAACTCTAATCCTTGCATGGATGCTTGGTCATTCAAGTTCGGCATTTCTTCAAGTGCAACAACTAAACTTCCATCCGAAGAAAAGTTTTTGCTCTCCTCTTTTTTGGTCCACATATTATTCACTATACTTGCCATCAAATGAATTACTTCCACAGTCCCTTCTCCATTACATTTTTCGATCAAAACCGCTACGAGCTCTAAATCTTTTATGTTTGAACTAGGTATCACCTCGACCGCAACCTCGTTCTAGTTTTCTTTATTGTTTAGTCCCACAACCATATCCTCCCATAATATTTTATTCAGCACCGCCCCTGTGATTAGTTAATCAGGTCATAATATCATGTTTAATCAATCAAGTCATAGTATGTCGGTCAAGAATCGAACTATTCTCTAAGGGGGAAAGTCAGCCTTGTTCACTAAATAACAGTACACTCTACGTACATCCATTCAGGGCAGTAATAAAACGGTGGGTGATTGAGGGGCTCTCCAGCCACCTCCATATCTCTATATAACACCCAATTTTTTTCTTCTTATGAGTAATCTTTGGAAAAAAAAAAGAAGATTTATAAATTTAATGTTTAGCCCATAGTGGTGTTTTAGCCCACCTAGACTTTGAATCCCATCTCTGTCGCTAATTCACGGGGTGAAGTTTATAGGTTAGTTGGCACGGTATAGGTGTTTTAGCCCACCTAGTCTTCTTTGTCCGCTTATATCGTTTCCATTCGCGAAAGAAACAAAAAAAAAAAAGTCACGCCCAAGTCTGTTCGTGAGAAAAGTTGTTTTCAAAGACAGTTGGGCGTTGTTGTATTACTTCTTGTTTATCTTTTTGGTGATCAATTAATTCACCCGTCACAGCTTCAACCTCATGCACTTTTCACTACTTTGTCCGCTTTATGCTCAGATCGGTCACTTCTTCTTCCAACTTACTCCGCCGTAGCCATCATCACCATAAATATGACCATCAAATACTTCATTCTTTCCAAATGTTCTTAGAAGGTCAAGCTCGAGATTATGGATTCATGGGCATTCACACTCCGCGCACTTACTCCGCTACTCGTTACCATGGTAAGATTAGAACCTCAACCTCCTGAAACAAAAGAGCGAAGTAGTAATTATTTATAGAAGATGTATTTGCTGGTAGATGCTTAAAATCTGTTAAGGATCGAGCAAGAGAGAGGAGAGTATAAACGCGGAAGCGTTAAACATCTACATTGATAATAATTCGGTATATCATTCTTCATGGCTCAACAGCCTATTTATATTGTTCACAAACTTGATGACCACTCAAGACACTTTCCTAACTAAGATTAAACTCTAAGCATAGACACTTTCCTAACATAAACCAAATTCTACTAAATTATATCTCCTAATTATAGACTCCATATCTCCTAAATATAGACTCTCCTAATACCCTCCCTCAAGATGGAGCATGTAGATCACGAATGCCCATCTTGGACAAAAGAAATTCTTCTTCTTCTTTTTTTTTTTTTTTTTTTTTTTTTGAAGCAGCAGCAACAATGAATTATCATCATCTCTTCCCTTCTTATATCTCTTCAATCATCACCATCACCGTTGTGATTACTGGCAATCACCGAGGCACAACATCATGTTTCTTGCTCAACTTCATCATCAGTTCGATCTCTCTTTCTATGTAATCGTGATCCAACACCAAATCGTCGGCATTCATCACCAGATCGAGCATCAACATCTCTCATTACCGATCATCAAAATTCCATTGACTTCAATAGCAGCACACTCACAACAGCGAGATCTTTTTATTTTTTATTTATTATTATTATTATTATTATTTTTAATTAACTCTCGAACCTTGGTGAAGATGCAACGTCTTGCAGACTTCAACTTCTTTTTATTTCTCACGGCAACAACATCCTCCTTCACAGCTTCATTTTTTTTTTTTTTTTTT
>NC_039366.1:52675393-52678222 GCF_003573695.1 Papaver somniferum
TCTTTTTTTTTTTTTTTTTTTTTTTTTAACGACAACAAACGACTCTTGATCACCGAAAACTTCTAACTCTCTTCTTCTCCTCTCTCCCTCTAACCTGGCTCTGATACCATGTTAAGGATCGAGCAAGAGAGAGGAGAGCATAAACGTGCGGAAGCGTAAAAGACTACATTGATAATAATTCGGTATATCATTCTTCATGGCTCAACAGCCTATTTATATTGTTCACAAACTTGATGACCACTCAAGACACTTTCCTAACTAAGATTAAACTCTAAGCATAGACACTTTCCTAACATAAACCAAATTCTACTAAATTATATCTCCTAATTATAGACTCCATATCTCCTAAATATAGACTCTCCTATATTATTTCCTAATAAAATACGATAGTGAGCAGTGTTTTCCTCCATCATTAATCATTCAAAATGATAAATAGTGGTACAGTTAAAGTCACCACATTCAAGATCTTCACATCAAATCCTTACAATATCCTGCAAAAGAGAATCTATTGTGAGTTGGAAAGCTATTGGGTACGTTCCCTAAAATTTTGGGATCATTTGATCTTTGAATTTAACCAAAACCATAATAGATAGACAGTGGTGGTACTCTTTAATAAGCAAACTGGCTAGTTCTAGGCCATGATTATTTGATTCAACCTGATGATGTAAGCGTTTCCTCAAACTTGGGTCATTTATTTGCTTTGTAATCTACTCATATAACTTGGATTAGGATATTAAGTTAGTTAAGAAACCTAATTTGAATATTTAAAAATGTAGCCCCCATTAGTCCGAATGGTAGTTTGTCTCTAGAGGTGTACTCATGGGCACCTGGGCATCAACTTACAAAGACTCTATGTATGATTCATATTAGTTCGCAATATAGGTCTTCACTTCAGAAGGTCCAACCAAAGTAGTCGAGTCACGGGTTCATCATAAACCGAGGATATTCTTGGATTATATGTATGCTTTTCAAGTTACCAAGTCTAAGAAACATACATACTTTTCATTGTTATAGTTACGATGAGCGAGGATGCTCAGATACTCGGCTATTTAACGGCATAAGATCAACTGCCTAATTTTCGTATGTGGAATCTAATTATACTATTAGGCAACGTAATTCTGCATTAAAGGGTGACCATCTGTATATGGGTTGTGATTGTTAAAGTGGAATTAATGACGTTAAATTGATTTCCATATCTATAACCATCTGTTTATATCAGGATAAAGATCAAGAAAACAACAAACATATCGTACTGGACAATAGCTTGTACCTTGAAACAAAGTTACAATCGTCCTTACGCCATATTTGAGCACTAAGAATGAATAATGTGTCTGTCCAAAGAAAACAATCTGTCGAAATAGCCTCTTATCGAGTTTAATGATAAATACAAACAGACAATTTAATTATATGGACGGATCAGGTCGCTTAAGGTTAGTTGATATAACCAACTCCGTAATCAAGGCTAACCTAATTTTGACGTACGGATTTGTCCCACGTCCCGAAAATCTAGAAAAAATAAATATACCGATTAAGAAGAAACTTTGTAAAGGAAGAAATAAATCTAGGAAATTTAATTTAGTTAGGTAATAAACCTTGTTAAAGGACGTTTAAGGAAGAAATAATTCTAGGAAATTTAATTTAGTTAATAAACCTTGTTAATGGACGTTCGGATTTGTCCCATCCCTTTTGGACGGTGGATCTGTCCCGAGACAGAGACAACGTCTTCTTATTCTATAAATGTGAATTTAAAGCAGTCAAATACAATCGTGGATATTTTTGAAGTATTGAACATAAAAACCACGAACTACCATGGAAATTTGATAGAATCACTTTTACCCTTCACCATTAGGCTTGCTCTTTCATGAGGTGGTAACCAATTTGCAAGATGGAAGATTTCCATCATAAAGCTTGTTCAGAGTGTAAAGGAAAAATCACTATTTTAGACATACCATACACATGATCTACAAACTATATCTGCAACGGAAATTAAAATTTAGAACGGAAATTGCTAAGCTATATATAACAAACTAGGTGTAAAGTCTGATCATTAACTCATTAAAGCAAGCACTATGAGGGTCAAATTCTCTTGGTTTTGGCTACATGATAGCCAAGAGCAAGTACTATCATATATCTCGTGGTTACAATGTAGTTTTTCCAAGCCTTGGACAATGGGTGCTAAAAATGTACAACACTCACTAGCCAAGAGATAACCGACAGAAACCTGTAATATAATAGATTTTAAGGAACCTTAGTTTTCATAGATTAACATTTTGGATCCACTATTTATGTCTTATTAGGGGCGGAGTCACATGGAGAGGTGGGTGTGCAATTGCACCCCTCAAATGTGAGCTCCCAAGCCTAATTTAAGCTAGTTCATCAAATATTTGGTCATTTTAACTCTTTTGCACCCCTCAAACATGCATTGATTGATAACCTGTCCACCCATTTTTTTGAATTCTGGCTCCGCCCATGTGTCTTATATTTATGCTTTGTGGGTAGTGGACCAAAAATCTACTTTATAAAGTTGAATCATAACGTCATGGTAGATAGTTTTTCTATGTGTTATCCACATCTAAAGACTTGAAGGCCTAGATAAATAAAATTCTCACGTTAAATGGTGAGGAAAGTCTCATTTTTTATTAGCCGAAATAGGTCTTATGTGGCTTTTGTGAATCGAGAGTTTTGGTGTGAACACTTGGAAACACATGATTGGTTTGAAAATTACAAGCTTAAAACAAAAACTTAACTTACCATATTTGAAATTTTATGGAAGTCCAAATTCAATTCAGAAGTCTGAGTATCTATCATATTAGGACTTCCCCCCCCCCC